>NC_135533.1:16982578-17285608 GCF_045843805.1 Urocitellus parryii | reverse complement strand
ATCCTGCTTGGGAGGAAAGTTCTTTATATTTGCCATTTCAACAAATTGCCCAGTTAATGTGTTGGGAACAAAAAAGGAGAAGGAATATGTAATAGGGATGCTACATATTTCAAAAACAAAATTCAAAGAACTTACTAGGGCAAGAACTCAATCATCTCAGAATAATGTCAATATTATTAATTGTATTTCTTTGTTTTACAAGTGCTGGCAGTAGTTACCCCTTTGGGTCAGGGACTGACGAGGGAATAAGGTAGGAGACTACAGCAGACATAGAGCGCAACACTGCCTCTAAATTCCTGATGTTCTGTAAATTAGAAGCCTAAATCTACAGAGTGGAGTTTCCATTTAGACATCCTGCTATGTAAGCCTTTTATTTCCACTCAAAAACTTTTAACCTAATGGCTACAATTTACTTGCCATGTTCTTTATCTTGATTTCCCCCTTCCCCATCCTTTATGCCTAGGTGTGTATATATAGAAGCTTTCTCTTTGCTAGTCACCCGTCTGCTTCTTGCTGAGCTCAAACTAGGTAACAACCGCCCCTCTGTGATCAAATGCTGCACTTCAAGCCACATATCGTGACAACAGTGAACACGTCAGGCAGGGGGAGGAAAAGGTGGCTAATTATAAAGAATGGAAGCTGTGATTTGGACACAAATAGTTTGGTAATAATCCCTGAAAGTACCTGCCATTTAGAATAAAGGAAAGAAAAGCCAAACAAGCAAAATGGTTATGATAAAGTACAGATCTGATTTCAGACTCTTGGGGGTTGTAAAGAACTGAAAAACAACCCCTGTATGACATACCAGCAAGAAGGTGGTCCAGCGTGTGTGTGCACACCTCCATGAGGGACAGTCTCTGATTTTTTTAAGCAACTCCACAGTTGAAAGTTATTTTTTTGTGATTTCTCGTTTGGTCTCCCTGTAATCTTTTCCCATTGGGTTTGGAAGGGAGAAGTTACTCATTTTAGGTGGTGGAATCTGCAGTCTCTGAGTGGACCTATCAGGCCAGCATGTCCCCAACTCCAGGATCTCACATGCTGCTTGTTCCCTTGCTCTCCCAAGTCTTAATTTTATATTAGGTTAAAATTTCCTCAAGTACAAATATTAAGCTTTCTAACCATCTACTTCAATTCTATAACCTTTCCAGTGTGGTTAGCTATGTTTAATGGTCATGATACAGTAGGTGTGTTCTGATGAAAAACAGATGAGGACCAACCTCTAACTTGTCCTGGTGTATGACTATGGATTGACAGAATTATTTCCTTTCTTTCTTACTATCTACATTAGGTGATGGGCTTTGATGGGGGCTTCCTACCTACTAAAATGTCATGTGTTATATCCCAAATCCATTATTTTGACTTACAGTTGCACAGATTCAAATGATATTATGTAGATTTCTGCAATTTCCAGATTTTATCATATTAAAGATATTTTCAGATCAAAATATGAATACTTCTGAATCTTCCCGGATGATGGAGGAGTCACTCAGCAGCAGACGTCTTGACCAGCTGGATTCTTGTGGCCATTTGGGGAGAAGATGTTGATTTCATCTGGTTTTCATCAGTGTGTCCAAAATAGGATATTTACTTCAGTGTCACAATCTATATGAGGCTGTAAGAATCATCAGATTAGTTTCTCATACATTTGACTGGAGAGTTGTACCAGGAGAGTTTTTTAAAAACATATTTTGCTTTGGAAGATTTTGAATGCATACAAGCAAGGAGAATTGCATAATGAATTTAATCACCTACTTTTTAAATTAACTTGAATTCAACAATTAACAATACATGGCCAATCTTGTATAGTATATACCACCGCCTATTTAGCCTGTATCATTTTTGAATCAATATCAGATATCATCTTTATCTAAATAGTTCATTGCATATTTTTAAAGATAAGGTCTGTTTTAAAAGAAGCTATTTTTTATGGCTATAAAGCATTCACAAGAGTTCCTGAGTATTGTTGGATAGTCAGGTAGTGTTCAAATTTTCAGGATTGTCTTTTATATGGGGTTTTCCCTTTTCTTTCTTTTCTCTTTCCTTTTTCCTATCTCTATTTCTATGTCTATCTCTTTTTTCTCTACATTTTGTTCATCTGAATTAGGATACAAATATATCCTAATTCATATGTCTCTTACTTATTGAGGCTCTTTTCTAATGTTGTTTTTGAAGAAAATAGTATAGTCTTATAGTTTCTCACAGTCTGGATATTCTTGGATATTCTGAATATATCCATACGACATCAATTAAAATTATTTTGTATGCTTCTCTGTCCTCAGAATGTCCTATAATGTATTGGTTGGACCTAGAGATGCAATGGAATTCAAATTCCTGGGTATTTGTTTACTTTTGAAAAACTACTTTAAAGGTGGGTCTCTGCTGTGCCCTGCTACCAAGAGGTGTGTGGTACTGGGTTACTTTTCTTCTGGTAATAACAGCAATCCTTGATGATCATCACAAATATGCATCTGTATGCTAGCCATTGTATGATGGACAGATTCTCATTTTGTTGTTAATTTCTATTTCTTAGCTGGAATACTCACCTATAAAGAAACATCCCTTCCTTAGCTATTGGATCTCTACGAGATATGGATTAATAAGAAAATCAAGATAAATACTCACTTTCCTCTTGTAAATCACTTTCAAAATGATGAAGAAGTTCTTTCATATCTCCCAAAGATGACCAGTATGGTGGATATACTGTGTTCAGCATTGTTGTGATCCCATGGGCATAAATATATTGAATTTGTATCAATTGTTTTCACTTACTATGTTTCTTGGTGCTGAAATTCATCTATTTTTGGCCAACAGCCATTTTACTTGGCTCCTCAGTTATTTGTATAGGACCCTACTAGTTTCTTATAACTTTATTGCTTTCTGATATCCAAGGTCATCTTTATATAAAGTAGTGAGGAAGTGGTAAATGTAAAGATTCAACTGGGCCAGATATTCAGAGCATCTTTCTTGAGGGAACAAGAGGGAACATTTTTATGGCCAAATGAATTCTCAATTTTGTTTTCAGAAAACCGGGAAAGAAAACTACAGTTTAATGCTTATTTTCGTATTCAAAGATGAAACATGGAATTGTTCTGGTGTACATTTCTAGTATAATAAAGTAGGTTGATCCACTAATAAATAATAATAATGATGATAATAATACTAATATGGAATCCTAGCCAAACACATAGCAGTATTAGATTAAACATTGTTTCTGCTCTCAATGGCCCATATTCAAAGTCCATACTATTGCCAAAATCATGTAATCAGAGAGATAAGTGTACATGCAAATTATGATAAAAATACCATTTCATGCATTTTGAACTTCCCATATTGCCTTAATATATGTTATCTCCATTTGATTACAGTCTTTATGACAGATATTTAAGGAGAAGAAAATAGCTAAATGATTATGCTAGCAGGTTGTTGCTTTCTGGGGAAATCTCCATGGATGTTTTTACTTGAGATTTAAAGAGCAATGACATATGAAATAGTAGATAGGCACCATCCAACTCTATTCTGATAGTCTTAGTCTTACACTGATGAAAAAAAGAGAAGCTAATCAGGGTTATAAAATCGAGTCTTACCAACAGGAGTAGCAACTTTTCTTTTCAGTATACAAATGCATTATTTTAATAACATGCATACTCATGAGCATAGTTGGCTAAACCAGAGTTTTGTGTCAGAAGTTTCAAATTAACAAATGTGTTGACCTATTGCTTTCTTAGAGTTGATTTTTCCCCCTTTCATCTTACTATTCTCTCTTTTTTCACCCATGGCTTTTGCTATGTATTTTCAAATTCAGTAGTAAGTTACTATGCTGAATATCTCCAACTATTTTGGCAACATGTCTGGGAAATAAAGGAATATCTTTCTGAAAGCTGCTTGCAGAGATCTGTGGGCTGGGGAAATGATAAAGAGTAGGTTGTAATTAGTTTCACTTTCCTTAGAGCAAAGTCAACACATGATGTTCTAATACAGTTTCCATAGGGCCACAGTCCTCTATCTCCACTGCAAGATTGTGATCACATATCTTCATTCAACAGAAAAATCATGCAGTGGAAGTACAGGATATTCGTGCATCACAAAACTACTGGGTGTGTTAGGTCTTAAGAACATGGAGGTGAATAAGACAGAGTCCCTGTCCATGAGGAAGTCCAGTGTAGAGGGAAAAGGAGGAGGGAGAGATTGTGATTTTCATAAGGAAAATCACAGCACAGCATGACACGTTCAGTGGTTATGTGGGGTCCAACATGGCATAGAAGAGGAGGATGCCTGGCCTGAGGGAGCCAGGTAGGCACTACCTACTTATTATCTTTCTACACACAGTGTCTGTGAGCAGCAAGCAGGTGCTCATTGTTCAGCTGTCATGAAATTATGTTGAGATTTGTCAAAAGTCTAAGAAAGAAGATTTTTCAATATTGCATGAGCAAAATGATCCCTGTTCTTATCTTCATATTTTAATCAAAGTGACTTATTTACCATCAACAAGATAGTCTTCATCAAAAATCTATTTCAAGAAAGGGGGCAGCACAGTATAGAGGTGCTTGAACTATGTTTTATGGTAGGATTTAGGGATTCAAGAACATCATCACTCCTTTTCTTGGTACCCATAAATGTTGTAACTAATCTCAGTAACTGGTGTGCCTTCCTTCTTTACCACATTCCCACACGTCCTGTGTGTGACCATCAATTATTATCATTATTTTTTGACAATTATAATTTACTCCTGAAAAACTGCTGGAAATGGTTCTAAATTCCAGCACATGGGTCAAATGTAAGAATGCCCGTGGCTTAGCATCACTGAGCTGGACAAGGTCAGTAGATCCTGCATATTTCTGGTTCTAGCCCGTAAACAGGTAACATGAAAATCTTGCTTTAAAAAAAATCTTGCTTTCAGAAAGAAATGGCTGATTAAATAACATCAAGTAGACAAGAACATTGGACTGAACCAAAATCTTTAATGTCTGTATGGTAAGCCTAAGTGTCTTAATATTAATGGTCTTTGTTTGACTTTGCCTCCCAAGCACTTTGATACAGTTATCTTCAAACACAAATAGTAACTGTGAAGTTGGGGAATCTGTGATGGTGTCCTACTTACCATCACTTGCTTTTAAGGCTATGTTTAGCAACATTTTGATGTCAAATTATCTTTTTTGAATTCTGATAATTTCAGAAACACCATGATTCCCAAGGCTTATTTTATATATATATACATATACGCACACAAATACTCTCTCTCTATATACATTTTATAATATTTATATATACATACAAACACTTTATATACTTTAGAAACATTTTATTTATTTATTTTTACTTGCAAGCTGTTAATTGATTAATGAGGTCAGAGTCACCTGGTATCCTCCACCTTTCCAAGTAATGAAGCATTTCAAGTCTAGATCACTCTGAAGGTCCAGCAGGGGGATATTGAGGACTCTGCCTCTGCCCCTCAGTGATGTTCTGAAATCCCTATCCTAGCACAACGTGTGGTTCTAGAACCTCTGCACAGTTCTGTTCTCTTTCTTAAAACAGATTTCTGATGAAGACTATTTTAATTGCATTATTTTGAGAAAACATCAAAATGAACCCTGATATTGTGTATGACTATAATTCACTAATACAAACCTTAGAAAAGTATAATAGAAATTTCAGTTTCTGCTGTGTTAGCATTAAAAATATATGATATAAAAGCTGTCAGTTATCTTTGGAAACACTATCAGGAATCTATTTGTGAAGGACTTTCAACATTCATGTTATCTAATACAGATGAGCAGCAGGCTACAACACTGACTTGGAGAAGATAGATAAGCTCAGAAAACACATATTTCTTTGCAGAGAATACAATTATGAGTGTCATTGAACTGTATGTAGTTTATTTGGATAAAAATTTCAGCTTACAAACTTATTTGGTTTTAATTTGGAGGATGGCAAAAAAACCTTTATAAATATAAAATAACTAGTGACATGAGAATTTTAAAAAATACATAGCCATGTGTTTGAAAGCCTAGAAAGTAAACTTAGATATGGTGGCATGAGATGTTTACTCTTTGCAACTGACCTTAAGAGTATCTTCCAAATCATAATGATATTTACTGATGGTGGTTTTCTACCCATCTTTCCATATCGCAGGATGCCCCCTGGGTTTTTTTTTTTTAATCTGAGAAAAACTAAGAGATTGCTGAGGGTGACTTGGACATATTTCTATCAGTATTGGATGATGTGTCATTCCATTAAATAAACATGTCAGTACTCTAAACCTTCTGTTCGGTTCTTCTCCCCTAGTTCTACCTCCCAACTTCTGTCACCTGAACTTTCATTTTAACATGACTAAGATTGAACTTTACATTATATAACCATAATTAAGGGAATTTGGGGTATGTGACTTGTCTATGGTTTGATCCTAGAATTTTTAAAATACACTTGGCAAGTTTCAAAAATTGCTGAAAATGCATGAAAGAGTATTTACATTTTAGAACCTGAGAAATGCTATTTGTCAGGTAGCCAAGAATTGTACTAGTACTACATTTGGAATCTTTGCCTTTATCACATTCTCATTTTCTCTTTCTTTGTCCTGCATCCTGTCCACCTATTACTGAATTCCCTTTATCCACAGACCTCTGTCCCAGTGCCTTCAACAACCCTGCCCCAGACACAGATGCTGTTCTTAATAGTTTCTGAACAGTTTTCACTTTGGCATTCCTAGGTTAGTTGCTTGATTTCCTTTATTTCATGGCTTTTAATTTTTTAACTTTTTGATTAACACTTATTGATTATTCATAACAGGGCTCAGTGTGCTGTTTCAACCCTTCATACCAAGTGCACTGACCAAATCCAGTCTTCCTGTACCCATTCTTCCTCAGCCTTACCAGCTTCTAGTGATCACTCTTCTACATCCAGGTGGACTTTCTAAAGCTTCCACACAGGAGAGAGAACATGCAGCTCTTGTATTTCTGTGCCTGGCTTATTTTACCTCAGGTGATTCCATCCATTTTGCTACAAATGATAAAATTTCATTTTTCCTTATGGCTGAAAAATAGTCCATTATGTTTTTATACCACATTTTATTAATCCATTCATCCCAAGATTACTCAATGGTTTTATTAAACACATTTAACCACTTCATAAGGGAGGTGGTCTTGAGAGAAATCTAGGTTCTTATGTATCTGATACATTTTATTCTCCCATGGCTCTTGATGGTTATTAGGTGGAGTGTTAGGGTTCTTCTTGAACATCATTTTCCTAAAGAACCCTGAAGATATTGTTGCCTTGCTTTCTAGAAACTGTGTCTGGTGCGGGTATGGCATCAGTTTGATAACTGATCATTGTTATTTTAATGAGACTCTTTTTTTTCACTCCAGGACATTTTGTTATGAAATAACCATAAAAACATTCTTAGTGATAGGAATTATTCATTTGAAGCAGTTTTTGAAGCAATATGGGGCTCAGGAAAAAGTTCAGCTTTTTCTCCTTTGATAATTTTCCTAGTATTTTTTCTCCTTTCTTCATTAAGAAAATTATCTGTTTTATATTTTTCCTTTTGGTGGATGTTTTTGTTTTTTATAAGATGGATGGTTTCATCGATATTATCTTCTAAAACTTCAACTTACTTTTCTTTGGAAGTCATATTGAATATGTCAAGAGAGTTCTCTTGTACTTTGATATTTTTATAACTTCCTGATTTTAAGAATGAACTAACTTTTCAAAACTATCTGAAAGCACTAAACGAAGGCTTTTAAAATTATCTCTTCTTTTTCCCAGATTCATCATTTTTATGTGAGACTTTCCCTCCCATTTATCTTGGTCTCTTTGGGCTTCTAGGATTTCCTCAATAGATATCTCTCATGTACAAGTGTGAGGAAATGGAAAGCTATCTGCCTGAGATCTCTGTGTCCTTGTGCTGGGTTCTTCAGATGTTGAGCTGTAATTGGAGTGACAGGGTTAATACACATTAAGCCTTCTAAAAGTGAAATACCATCTTGCCTGATATTATCCTCTAAATCTTCCTGAAGTTCTTCCAAGCATATAAACTCTTCCTTCTGACATATACACCTCCGTACGTGTCCTAGGTGGGTGCTTCCTCTGGCCTGCTGTATCAGTTACTGTGTTTCTGTCAGCATTCAGTGTCTTATTGGTTGAAATCTCACATTCTTAGTCTATTTTCTATTCCTTGCTTTTGTATGACTACAATTTGTTTTACTTCAACATAGTGGTAATTGTAGGATAAAGAGAAACTAATATGTGATCAGTCCACTGTGTTTAGGGAGCTCAGTTTGGTCCTTACCTAACTTTATTCTGTCCTAGATATATAAAATACCATGAAACATGGGTGCTTTATTGGACCGACATAGAAAAAGGTCTACATATTTAAAGTCTACTTTTATCTGTCTGATTTTATCAGTTTAATTATTTTTAGATTCATTCATATTGTTACATACATTGGTAATTCATCCTTTCCATTGTTAATATCTTGTGTATGTATATGCCATAATTTTTATAATCATTTACCCATTGAGGGATATTTGCTTTGCTTCAAACTTGGGCTATTAAAAATAAAACTTCTCAAGCTGGACGTGGTGGCATATGCTTGTTGTAATCTCAACTGCTCCAGTGGCTGAAGCATGAGGATTGCAAGTTTGAGGCCAGTCTCGGCAACTTAATAAGACCCTGCCTCAAAATAAAATATAAAAGGGGGTTGTGGATGTAGCTCAGTGTTAAAGTGCATCTGGGCTTAATCCCCAGTAAAACTAAAATAATAAAACAAATGTTTTATGAACATTTGTATGAAGGTCTTTTATGGACTTATGCCTTTATTTCTCTTGCATAAATGCTTAAAAGTGAAGTGTCTGGGTCATGTGGTTGGCACATGAGGTGGCCTGAGCCTGGCGTCCCCCTCTCTGGTTGTGTTTAGACTGCCAAGTCTTTTACATCTTGGAACTAAAAAGTAGTCCAATTCAAGTATTTTATGCAATCAAAAATTTAGGAAAATTATTTTAGTATGTACCATTTAAATTACCATTTCCAATAGCAACAAAAATTGAAGCACTATTATAAATTGAATTGTATCCCTCCAAAATTCTCATGTTAAAAACCTAACCCCACATGATTGTATTTTAAGATAGAAAATATCTGTGTATACTTCTCCTACTTCTGTAGGACATATACAGGGGTAATTAAGATTAGATGAGTTTATTCATATGGGCCCTGATCCTATTGGATTAGTGTCCTTACAAGAAGTGACACCAGAGAGTTAACTCTCTCTCTACCATGTGAGGACAATTGCAGGAAGGTGGCCATCTACCAGCACCTTGATTTTGGATTTCCCCATTTCCAGAACTGTGAGAAAGTAAATTTCTACTGCTTAAACTAGTCAGTGCCTGGTATTTCATTATGGCAGCTCAAGCAGACTAATATGAGTGCTAGAAATAAATCTCAGAAGAGAGATAAATTGCCATTATTTAGAAAATTACAAAATTACAAACAATTATAAAAATCATAAAATAAAATTTCATAAAAAACATTGAACAATTTAAATGCCTCCTTTGAAAAATTCATTGCTATAAAGATATTGTGTTTGGATCAGAATCTATTAATTTAGTGTAATTTTAAGAAAAATAAAGACTGAGTCTTAAAATCTAATCAAAAGAAAAGGTTGAATGATGAAGACACATTCAAAGAAGAAGGTGAGGGGACTTGCTTTATGATTTCAGGGCTAATTATAAGAGTTAAATTATTAAGAGTAGATTTCTGGAGGAGTTGAGTAGATCAAGGGAAAGAGAAGTCTCTCTCTTGAGATACCAATGCCAGCACCTTGATCTTGCCCTTCTCAGCCCCTAGGGCTACAAGCAGTATCTTTCTTTTGTTTATAAATTATTGGTTCTAAGTATATAGAGTCATTAATTAACTAAAATATGGGAAAAGATAGGACATTAAATAAATAGAAAATGGATTATAGACAATATAAAAATAGATATCTACCTCACATTAGACACACAAGTAAATTCCATGGTAATTACATAGCTAAATGGGAAGCACAAAAATTATTCTTTTAAAAAGAAGGTATCAGAGATCATTTACTTGCACTTAGGATAGAGATAAATGTCTTGAATCAGACCTTCAACATAGAAATCATGGAAGAAATATTGCAAAATTCAATGCTGGTAATTTAAAATTTTTTTTAAAAAGTCACAAACCAGAAGAAGACATTTGCAGCAAATGTGATCAACAAAAGGTCAATACATGTGTTACACATGTGACATACATGGTACATATGACATATCCTACAAAAAAAGGAGAGAACCACTAACCAAGGAAAGAATTTGGTAAAAATATGGACAGAATGTATCAACAAGCTATTGATAGCAAAAGGGAAAACAATTTGTTGATGAATTCATGGATAATTACCCAATCTCAGAAACATTCATGTAGGCAAAATTAAGAATATGGTGACATTTGACTTTATCTCCTACTGTATGGGTAATAAGTAAACATACACACACATAGCACTGTCACATCTAATCAAATCAATTATTTAGAGAGGACATAGAGAATAGGACTTTTTATGTAATGTGGATAGAAATGTAAATTAGGACACCACTTTGGAAAATACCAATTGGTACTACCTAGTATATGTACCTAGTATATGTATTTGGGCAAAAAAAATTTTCTTTTAAGTCTAGCAATCACATTCCCTAAATACAGAAATTCTTACATAAATACCCCCAAAACCTGAATAAGGATGTTTATAGTAGAATTATATGTGCTAGCAAAACATAGCAAGAAAACCAGTATCTATTAATAGGAAAATTTTAAAAAATAAATTTTGCTATATTAATGTAATTTGTTATTATATAGATATGAAATTAATTGAACTAGCACTATGTGGCAATGTCATGTAGTATTTAAACAAATAGAAAAATGTTAAGGAATACTGTGTAAATCATGGTGCTGTTTCTTATTTTACAAAGGCTAGAGCTGATAAGCCTAAAGAAGAAATTGAAGAAACATTCAAAATGCAATAAAACTTTAAAGAGAGTAAATGTTAAATATAAAACTCAAAGTAATATCCACATTGTTAAAATTAGAGAGAGGTGATCAGTGCGGAGCACATAGGAAGAGTCAGTGGAACAGGTGATATTTTATTTATAATCTGGCAGGTGAGTGCCCATGTTATGGTCATATTTTCATTTTTGTTTTCTATGCAGAAAATGAACTTTAGGATGCTTTCTACATATTTTATACATGTTATATATATTTTTTTTTCAAAAGTGAAATATCACAAAACAAATAATAAAATGTGTTTATTTTGTTCATATCAAATCTATATGGTATCTTCTGATTTCTGTTGTGTAAAATGAAGAATATGGTGCACTTACATTTATATCCCTGCTATCATTTCTCCTTTGCTGATCCCTAATTTTTATTAGATTATCTTTATATTGTTAAGGATTACAATGACATTTTTGGCTAATTATAATACTATCTACTGAGCTTTCTCTAAAGGTTGAGGCAGAATATTTAACTTCAGAAATACTACACTTAAGATTTCATAATTATATTATACACAACTCAACCATGCAATGTGGTTGAAATATTTAAGTCACTGTGTACATTCTATAACTTGAAATTGAATTTTGAAGTATTGGGGTGCCATGAATTATTTTAAAATTTATTTTGAATTCATCAATGGTTATAAACTTGATTGCATAGTAGAGTTACCTTGGAGATGGTGAAAAATTAAAAAAAAATATTAATTACTGAGTCTCACTCTTAGAGATTCTGATTATTTCTTCTTCTTCTCCTTCTCCTCCTCCTCCTCCTCCTCCTCCTCCTCCTTCTTCTTCTTCTTCTTCCCAAGGTGGGGTGGGTAGGGTATGAGTGTGTGTGTGTGTGTGTGTGTGTGTGTGTGGAGGAGAGAGAGAGAGAGAGAGAGAGAGAGAGAGAGAGAGAGAGAGAGAGAGAGAGAGAGAGAGAACTGTTGGACTGCTGAACAGGAACATATTATAACTGTTATATTATTATGCATTATTCAGATTTTTACACAGTACCTAATATGAAGTAGGAGTTCATAATTTGGAAATAATAAGTCATTCTTGATTTTTTATTCTTTCTTTCTTGTTCCTTAAGTTTTCTCCCTTTTGTTATTTGATCTTTCTTTTTTATGTTACCTTTTCATTTGAAACCTATATAATTCTAATAATAGTTATTTTAAAAATATAAGAATATGACAAGTTTAAAGCTATGTCAAATATGAGTATGCTTATATATTTGCTTATCTAAATCCATATAAATATGTAGGTACATAATGTCAAATATAAAGGCAAATGTATTGACTTCCTATATAACCCTTAATATTTAGTTCATTTATATCAACTTCTTCTCTTTTACTCCTTCCTCTTTTATTAACCTGTTTGTGGTATTAGTCTCCATCCACTGTTAACAATCTTTTATGACTACTAAATGGGTAGATTTTGTCCAGGTTTTGAAAAGTATCCATGCATTTGTCCTCATCCTGAGTCTTGTTCTGGACCTTCATATTTAGACAATCATTCAGGTTTTATGCTCTCTGTTAGGCTTTTTTTTTTTTTTACATGAATTAACTACTTAACCAATTAGAATTAACTTATTTTAATTTAGATGTTGTTCCCAGGATTTTCCATCTTTAAGTGGGTGTGAAATGAAAGAACATTAGTGATATATTTCCTGATTTTTTACTTTTTTGTCTAGGGAATGTCTTCCAGCTTAGGACGATGTCTTCCAACTGGATGGGACCAGACTTCCAGGTGGTTTTAGTCACATCTCTTTGTTCCCAGCACATACACTGTAGATCAACAAGTATCCTGGGCTGATGAGAGTCAGAGACCAGACTTATTTACTTATTTTTCTTTCTGAATGACATACAAGTCTTGCCTGGATCGTTAGAAAACTGCCTTTTTTGAGTTTCTGTAAATTCACTGCAATATGCTTTAGTGAACATTCCTGTTCATAACCTTTCCTTGGAATCTGACTCTTTGGGTCTTCTTTTATTTCGGGAAGTTTTCCTTACACCATGTCTTTGAAAATGTGTTTTTTTTTTCCTTCCATGTTATGATTTGTCTTCCCCAAGAACAATTATCCATAAATTGGTCTCCACGTTTTTCTTTCTAATGATTGTTCTGTCTGATCCCTGCAATCTCCTCCTCTCCTCACTCTGAATTTCATGTGATTATTCTGCCCTGACTTCCCTTTGCTCTCACCAGATAGGTTCCTCCTCTGCAATTCTGTTCCTTTCTACTTCTAATGGGGTTTCAAATACTTTAAAGGTTTTAATTTCCTCCTCACTTTCTTTTTTAGGTTTTCAGCTATTTTCCATAGGATTCTATTTTTGAACCTCCTTTAATATCGTGTCCTTTTTTTTTGTTTCTTTTATCCATTGATTCACAGACCCTATGTTATCTTTAAGTTCCTGTAGAATACAGACGACTGCGCGACTCGCATTTATTCTGTTCTCTTTCAGTGTGTCTCATAAAGAATTTTTCATCTGCAAGGTGCTTATGCCTTTTATTAATTTATTATCCTGAATAACTGAATGAAGTTCATACTCAGCCTCTGACTTGTCCCCAAATTTTAAAAGAAATATTTTCCTGACTTTATTCTTAATTATGCCATGGCTTAAAATCCCCCTCCAAATCCTTTCACTGTAAGCTGGCTGAACTTGGTATTCTTGATTCTTGATTCAGCCATTTGATGGATGTGGAAAAGAGTGGACTTGCTAGTGTGTCCTTGGCAGCCACAGTTCTGATGTGGTATCTTCGAGTATTTTCCTCTGTCCAGAGCATTTATTAACTGTCTGGTAAAGAAAATCGGAGAATTAGCTGTACCCACAATGTGGCACACAATAAATGCTTAATGCATTGTTATATGTAGAAGTTTCTGTTAAGATTTGTCAAGTTCTGATAAAACACACCCTCTTCCATGTATTTATTTTTTTCCTGGTACCCCACTTAAGTGTTCCTAGGAAGCTTCCTGTGAGCAGGTGCTGCTGTGTTAATGTTGTCTATGCCATGCCGTGCTCTCTGTGGTTTATGTTGGATTGGTCATGACTTTCCAGTTTCATGACAATGATGATGCCTATTATTTCTGTCCCCCCCCCCCCGCCGCCGCCCTGTGATTCCCAGTGCATCATAGAGCACATTGTAGATTCACAAGTAATGTTTCTTGGTTTATTGACTAAGCTGCTATTTTTTGTAAAGATAAATTTGAATTATCCTTTTGCTTCTAGTGATTAGGTTAGAAGGGAAAAAGCTTGTTTAAAGTGTCTCCAACATCCCAGTAGTTCCAGAGCATCATCAAACAATGTCAGATGATTTTTGTCCTTTGGTGAGCCAGTAAGTATTATGAACATCATTTTATGGATGAAAAAAAATTATGGTCTGAATTAACAACTACCTATGTCTTTGTTGACTCCAATGCTTACTCTTTTTTGAGAAAGTGCTGGTGTTACTGTCATTCTTATTTCTATAAGTTATTGTGTCCATAAATTGAAAGAGTTAGTGATCGTGGTTTAGAATAAACACTTTGAAATTTATAATTTGCTATGATAAAGCTGAAGACAGCTTCATAATCTCCTCACTTGATCCTGGAACTCATAAAGTAGAGAGGTTGTTCTCATGTTCCAAAGAGATTCCTTAAGCTACAGCCATCAATCACATCTGCATTGCAGAAGCATCATGGAGGGACACGCGAAAAGGATAAGTTGATTTTCATCACTTGTCCACATCTAGTGGAATGTCATAATGCTAACTTTTCAGTGGTCCATGATGAATTCAAAGCATTGACAGAAGAAACAGATGACTATTAGGGTTTGGTAGGAAATTCTTATAAACATTATTGCCTTCCAGGAGAATTGGAAATCAATCACATGCCCGGAAGGTGGAAGAAACTACAAGAAGCATCATCTCATAGACTCAGAGAATAAGAAGTGAAAATAAAAACGACTGACAGTGTTTTATGCTAGAAATGCATTTTTGAAAAGACTATGACACGAGGACCTTGTGTAGTGTGGTTGCCACTTCCAGACCCACCTTCCCTTCACTACATGAGGGGACACCTGCACCTTACGTTAAACTTCTAATCATTCATTTGTTAAGCAATCATTATAATTGCTTTATTGACATATAACTCACCAACCATAATATTTTCCCATTGAAAGTGTATAACTTAGTGGTTGATTTTTAGCGTGTTTACAGAGTTGCATGATCATTACCACAGTATAATTTTTGAATATTTCCATTATCACACAAAGAAACCCCATACCCATCAGCAATCCCTCCCCATACTTCTCTCTCCTGCATTCCTAGGTAATCACTAATCTTCATTTCTCTACAGATTAGTCTATTATGAATATTTGATATTAACGGAATCACAGGATGTATAGCTGGCTCCTTTTACTTAGCATATCATATTATGCTTTATCCACATTGCAGCAGGAATAAGTAATTCATTCAACAACTATTTTTGCATGTGGATAATGTACAAGGCTCTGTAAGTCACTAGGGATATGACTACAAGTCCAGAGGAACACAGCGTGGCCTGTCTTCACACAGCTCAAAGCCTAGTGGCTGAAGAGTTTATACAAATACTCTTATAATTAAAATTGTGATAAAGTTACTAGGAAATCCCTGTGAAGATACAAAAGTCATCAGAGGTGTCAGGAAAGGACTTTTGGTGAAAGTCACATACAAATTAAGGTCTTAGCAATGAGAAAAAAAGTGACCAAATGAAGAGGCATCACCATCAAATTCTCAAGCTCCTGCTATATGCTAGGTCAAATACAAGGTCAAGAACCAAAAAGATAAAGGGCAGGGCATTGTTCTGAAGCAGCTCATGACAGAGAGAGGCATCCTAAGACATAAGTGCAGAGTGTTCACTCAGGATTAGCAGCTTAGAGCAGGGGCAGCTGGCATGGCCTGGGAACTGAGGCTCAGAGAAGTCTGCTTGTGAAAGTTGATGGATCAGCTGAGTTCTACCAGAGACAAGGAGCTGTCCACTTGAAAAATGAAGGGAAGTCTGCTCCAAGAAAAGTAGCCAAATCGCCACAGCCTGGAGATGACAACAGCAGGCTGTTTTCAGGAAGTGCATCTCTTAGCAGAGCTTCCCAAAAGTGTTCTCATTCATCCAGGGGTCTTTAATGGGCTCTGATCTCTTATCTATTTTCTAATCGAGAGCTTTGGATTGTCTCCAGGCATGAGAGCTCTAGCTCCATATTTTGCATGTCTTCATTTTATGCAAAGCATTCAGTGAATGCTGCAGTATTCTAAGAATGTAACTCTCTCATCACACAGGATTGTTCTGAGTCCGTGGCATGTTGAAATGAATCACTGAGGGTAGTGCTTATTCCATATCCGGAGATTACTCTGTAGATCCATATTTAGTTAGGCTTATTGAGTTTGGTTCATGTTATTAACATTATTATGGAACTAATAATGGATGCATATTTCATTTTTCACTGGCAGGGCATTCTAGTTATAACAGTCTGGTAATCGCTCAAGAGATATTTTCAATAAAATACCCCGTTTATAGACTCAAGTAGAAAAATAAAACACTTTTAAGGCATAAAAATGTGACATCACTGAAGTGAGTTTAACTTTGACTAAAGGGATATTTCCACCCTATCTTGGAAGAAAAGGTTAGAGGAGAAGAGGGCTGAGGGTTGGGACCAAGAGCTATTGATCAAGCTCTCGGTTTCCAGGCAGCTTTAACATCACAACGAATCTTTAATATAAAGGCAGAGAAGGAAACTCCTGGGCCTCAGATTCATATAGAAATTCGCCCGTGGTGCACCTTGATTCTAGCTCTGCTTTTGTGCTCGAATCCTACAGCAAAATGTGGAGAGGGAATGACAGGACAGGTTTGGAAGTTAACTGCAAATGGTCAGCCACCTGAACTCTCTTCAGGGAAAACCGGTCTTTCCCTTTATAACTCAGAATATGTTGGAGGGAGATGAGGAGCTGTTGCTGCTATTACTTGTATTTGTGATTTAAGGCTTCTGAGAAATGTTTTTTTTTTTCACCCCTGTATCTACTGTATGATTAAAGCCTCTTTAAGCTTTTTCTAAAATTTGGGGAATATTGCTAGATCTCTGGGTTATATAGAGGGAGCCAGCCTTTAGGTCACTAGAGGAAACTTTGTCTCTAACTCATTCCAGTTGTCTGCTTAATCTCCTCAAGTAACTTTCTACCATTTTTGTTGTTGTTGGTTTATTGGTTTTAACCTGATGCCTTAAGAACTTCAGAATAACAAATGATACTTAACAGAAGGAAGTATTAAAACCTATCTTCACGGGTATAAATACAGAAAGAGGATCTTTTTTTAAATCTTTTTTTTTAGGTGTAAATGGATACAATATCTTTATTTATTTTTATGTGGTGCTGAGGATTGAACCCAGTGCCCCTCCGTGCAAGGCAAGCACTCTACCACTGAGCTACAGCCCCAGTCCCAGAAAGGGGATATTATAGGGTTTATTTATTGAATAGATATTTGTTGAGCAGCTACTATGAGCCAGGTTTCATTTTAAGTGCAGGGAATCAGTAATGAACAGGGAAGACAAAGCCCCAACCTCATGAGACTTTTGTCCTAGTTTTTAATCACAATCAGATAGAGCATAAAATTAAAAAGGAATGGCTTCTTTTTTTGCTTGTATTGATACTATTAAAAAGTATCTTGCTCTTTTATATTTGTGTTCAAAGGTTATAGTAGCTGCATTTGAAGAAACTTCTGTGGGAAACCATGGAAAGAACTTTCAGCCCAGATGTGGGAAAGTATCTCTGAACCCATGAGTAGATTTTCAAGACGTGACAGACGGAAGCTCACAACCAAGGCAAAGGAATTGAGGGTGAAGTGGGAGCAACTGGAGTCAAATCACCAAATTCTCCAGGCTCACTACTCCCCTGGATGAACACTAGGATCAGAAGAAGATACCCAGTTAGTGAGAAGATGGCTGGAATCCATTCCTGAGCAGCACTATTGGGGAAGATGGGGAGACCCTGGAAGGAAGTGGCTGAGTGATGCCTCTGAGCAAAGATAGTCCACTTAAAAGGTGATTCACGGGGACTATACGCTGCTTGTAGAGTAGATCACCTCATGTGGAGGACCCTTCTTCACTTTCAAGTTTAATGGATCTGGCTCTTATGAAAGAGGATTTCTTTTCCTATAAGCTGTTTCTTTTCCAGATCTGTAGTTTCATAGTATTTGGATATCTGTGCATTCCACTGTGCCTTGTTTTTTCTCTAGTCATCTTGTAATCTCCTACTTTTAAGAGTAGCACCATACCTATGCACCAGAAAGTCACAAGGTAAATTTAAACAACTTTCCATTTATATTGCATTTAGTGTTTGTTACGTACAACTTATATATATAGTTGATGCCTTAAAACATACCATAGGAAATGAGTCCTGAGGGGTGAAGATCAAGACACCTTAAATTGTTACTTCTTATTTTTTCTCTAACTTCCCAAGTGAGTGTCTCAAATTAGAATTCTATTATCTGCAATCAATAGGACATTTCTTTATGACAGGAAATAACCAAGGGTTTAGGGATGGCTGGGGTTGGGCATTGGGAAACAGAATAGAGAAACCTATCCTTTTAGCTTGTATTGATACTATTAAAAATTATCTTCAGATTCCTTGCAAACATTGGGAAGATGTGTCTCTTAATAATACGGTGATAAAACTTTTCTCCATCTTTTTATTAGTTTAATCATATCTCTAAGCACCTCTCGCTCGAAATGAGTTTTTTTATTGTTCTTTCTTTTTGAATGATTGCAATCTGATAATGCAGAGTGAAGAACAAGTCTCAAAAAGCACTTCTGATTCTCATTGAACAGCTACAAAAAAAGGAACAAGAGAGTCTGTTATCAAATGCTTTGTTAGATTGTTAAATGAAATGGAAGGTTAAATGGGAAATCTGTTTGGCTTAAACTATTGAGAAGATATACATTTGTCATGGGATTGAATAGTTCTGCCTTCATTTTGAACTGTATGTTTTAAAATGCCTCTGTGAATAATGAGATATTTGGACTGAGGAAGAATACTGGGGCCAACAGTAGAGGAAATAACTCTTTTACGTGTCATATGGGCTAGAGAGCTGGTTCTACTTATCTGGATTCGTTAGTGATAGGAATGCATGGGGATTCATGGAATTCTAGGTGGGAAGAAGAAAAAAGAGCCAGTTATGGAATTTTTCTGAAGCATCTTTTTCATTTCAGTGGCTGGGCACAGGAGCAATCTGCATGTAAGAAATGAGACTGTAACATAATTAGAACAGATCTTAGAAGGAAGGGATGATTGGAAGACAGCTCTACTAATTCACATTTTATGAAAGGGACTTACGTGCTCCCTGCCAAAGTTTTCTCTATTTTCTCTCAGTTGGTACATAAGAGCCACCTCCCTTCATGGTCTAAGCCCTCTCGTTCTTCTCTGGAGGGTTCTGACAGTACTGCAGTGAGGTTTCTCTGCCCATCCACAGTTTACCTATTTGTTAATGCTGTAAGTCTCACACAAAGGCTTAACCCCTATAAATAAGGGGTTGGGACAAGCCAGGTAAATGCCAGCACACAGTTTTCTTAATGGGTGTGAGATTGACTCCGAATTTCCTCTCTCAAATAAAAAAGCAGCATGTGATGGATAAACAAATTAGTATCCTTAAGAAATGCTGTGGTAATAATAAATGGAATAGGAGGAAAATAAGTTTCCCTCTCAAGGAACGTCATAAAAAGGAAACTGAAGCTGAATTTTCCTTAATGTGAGAGAGTGATAGAGCTGACCTTATCCAATGCCAACAAGGTGAAAAAAATCTCACAATTTTTTCTTAGACTGTTGATGCTGGCTAAAATTTCAATTCTGACATTCGGTTGAAATGCAAGTTCAAAACAAACAACCTCGATACCATCTCATCTTAATTAAAGCATCTTAGAAAGATGTTTGGAAGCAAGCACCTGCTCTGAGCCACTGGGCTGTGCCTATTCCCTTTTATTCTCATTTTTGCACAAGACTGACTGACATTCTGTGCTGCTTTTTGGGTTTCTAGCCATTTAAAGCAAAAGTTTTTTATTTTTATTTTTTATTTTTTTATCAGGTTTGATGTTACTGTTGAACATCCACAGCCATATTTTGGCAAGGAAATCAGAGCCTGGCAGCCTTTTTCAATAATTTCCCATAATGCAAAAGGGCTTAATGCCCCTATTATAGCACTGATTCTATTATACTCTCCTCTCCAGAACTAATGGAGCACTCAACTTATTCATGTTAAAGAAAATGATTGAATATGAAAAGCATCCAGACTCTGCTTCTTGCCAGGATTAAAGCTGCTCTGTTCTTTATACTGACCAGAAAAGTCACCCCTTAATTAGGTTTATTGTTATTTTTCACCTGCCAGGAAGTGCCATACAGAGCACACACAGGCCCATTTGTTGGAAACCATTTTAGATTTCTCTTTTAAACCCTTATTTTCATTTAAAAATATACAATAATAATAGCTAAGCTTTACTGAGCACTTACAAAATTACAGATACTCTTCCAGTTCTTTATATGAATTGAATCTCACAAAACACTAAGCAGTAGTTACTGTTATTACCACCATTCCATGGACGGAGAAGGTAAGCTTACAAGAGTGAAAGTGGGTATTAGAGGTTGAAATACAAACCACCTGAATGCTTAGCCACTATGCTAAAAACATTTAGATACAAATATTTGAAAGTGAATTAAACCGGTGAGTTGGGGATCAACACATTTATGAAGAAATTCCTGAGTGGCTGCTGTTTGTGATATGATCCTACTAGCAAGGAGGGCTGCAGAGCAAGCCAGGTGAAATAGTTGCTCATTCAGTGAACACTTCCTCCAGTGCATAAGATAGAAAAGCACAAAGCTGATTAAAATTCAAGGTAGTGTACACCGTGCTTTAATACAAGTATGAACTGAATAGCTGGCTTGGGGGGGGATACATTGATTGTAAATATTGATATGGGGTTAAACAACAATCTATGGAAAAAGTGACATTTGAGCATACACTTGAAAATTTGTGAAAAGTTTAGACAAGTATGGTCATGGAGATGTGATTTGAGGGTAGAGGAATACTGTAATGCAAAAGAAAGAAATTTCAGGCTTTTTCATGAAGTGTTCATTTCAGTATGGTTACGGCATTAGTAGGAGATGTTTATAATATGAAAAGTAGTTTGGAATCCTATAATATTAGACTTGGATGGGACCACAGAGATTATCTACTCTGCTACAGAATTTTCATAACTGTAGAAATCAAAGCCCAAAGAAATATTATACACTCATTTTATTTACATGAGCTCTTCTTGCAGAAAGAACAAAGGTTGAAAAGAGAAACTTTAACTTGATAAAGATGTGACATTTATCTTATGGAATGAAACTGAAAGTTCAATTTAAGAATTTAGATTTAGGTAGAAAGCCAATGAAGTTTTTTTTTGGGAAAAAAAAAAGGTATATTTGGCAGTCTGTGTTGGTCTCTGGACCTCAGACCAGGACTTAAATTCCACCTCTGTCTTGCCTCTTTCACTTGCTAACTGTCTGATTTTGAGGCAAGTTCATTAATCTCTCTGTTGGTGATAAAACTATTTTCCTCTAAGATTTAGTTGAGTGTATCTTAGATATTAAATGTGAAGTGTTTGGCTAATCCCTGGCATAGAGTAAGTACATAATTGTCACTTTCAATTTTTCTATCAGTGGCTTGATAAAATCTGGGCTTAGAATAATAACTGATAGCAATGTAGATCATATTTTTCAAGGTAGAGAAATCTAAAGTAGGTTGTTAGATAATATACAGGAAAAAGGTAAAAAGTCACAAACTAGATAATTAAAAAAAGAAGCAATTCAAAGCTTTGATGAAAGAGTCTCTAGCATTTGGCCAGTGATTAGATGTCAATAGTCCAGAAAAGGAAGGGGGATGATACCCTGATCTTCAAACCATGAATTAGAATGGGGAGGCCATTGACTGACAAGGAGCCAGGGAAGGCTCAGGACAGGAATGAGCATGATGGATTTGGTGCTGAGGTACAATTTGGGGAATCTCTTCTGCGGGTAGCTGTAAAGATTTAAAGATCAAAAGAGAGTCTGTACTTAGGGAGGAAGAAAGTGGGATGATTCGTGGGATTAAAAATCAAGGCAGCAGAAGGATATTATATGAAGACCTGTGAAATTGAAAAAGGTGAGGGAAGAGGAGATAGCAAAAAGGGAGGAGCTGTCGAAGGGTAGAATCCATCAGCAGAGCATGCGGCAAAGAAGTGATGACTCCATTTCCATAAAAAGGCACCATTCTGTGGTGGGGCTGCTGCAGGACAGGGGCAGCACTGCAGTGCCCACTGCAATCATGTTAAGCTTTTTTAAAAAAATACTGAGATTAAAGACAGTTTACCAAAAGTGAGAAATAACTGGGAGGAGAAGAATTTAAAGCAGAGTGTATCATATGTTTTATATGTTTTCATATATATATGAAAAGAGAATGGAAAGAGAACTAACAGCTCCAAGGTCAATTTTATTTTTATGAGAAATGCCAGAATATTCAAGAAGAAGGAGACAACCCATGGGTGGAAACAAATCAAAGACATTTAAAGACCATGAGGCTGTTCCTGTAGAACATGACAGATTAGGATCAAGGACAAAATATGAAGGATTTACTTTGAAAACTAACATGAATACTTGGTCCTCATAATTCAGGACATCACACAATGGACATACATAGAAACACACTGAACTGGATGGAAGGTAAAGTGAGGGAATTCACGTGGGGTGGGGCTTGTTTCATGGAAATAGAGAGTGAGATTAACCATTGGGGTGAAGAGCAGACATTTCATTCATGAGAGAACAGCAGATCTTAGGACAATCCAGAGTCAACTGAGAAGGACTGAGTGTATTGCATTGCAGTTGTATTTGATACAGAAGATAGCATGGCTTTGCAGGACAGCCATGGTGACATTGTATTATTTTCTCCTTCATTGCCCTGGAGATTTGCATTAAACCTGGAGAATATGAAATGCTTATTTTTGCAGAAATTGTCACTGATAAAGTAAATATGATAAAACACCAAGGAGAGAAGTTTCTGACCCACAGAAAGAAGATTAGATTTGGCCAACATCAAGTACAATAGTGACATAGATGTGGACAGAATATTGCAGAACTGGAAGGTGTCAAGGACTAGAAATCATCATGAGGCTAAATTGAAGCTTTAAAATAAGATGTGAAGTGGAAGAGGTGAAGTGTAGCTCATTCAGAGAGATAATTTCCATACTTGAAATGGAAGTGAGAAAAATGGGTGATAATGGTGATGTATGTGTATTTCCATAGGCTCAGACATTGGAAGGGCCAATAAAGGGTATTTTTAGTTTTACAAAATATTAAAGGGTATAATTCAAAAATTATTTGTATATTCAGGGGGTTAACAACAATCACCACAAACTAATTTTAAACATTATTGTCCTCCCCAAAGAAATCACTTGCCAATCAGGGGTCACTCCTCTTCCTCCTGCCTCACTTCCTCCCCTCCCCACAGCCAACACCAATTTCCACTTCTTTGTTTATTCTGGAATTTCCTATAAGTCAAACCATATACTACATGGTCTATTGTGGCTGTTATCTTTTACTTAGCATCATGTATTAATAGTCCATTGTGTTCTAGCATGTATCAGTATTTCATTCTTTTTTATTGCCAAATAATATTGTATCAAATAGGTTGATCATATTGTCTTTATTCATTCATCGGATGTTGAAATTTTGATTATATTATTTCCATTTTGCTTTTATAAATGTGGCTTCTATGTACATTTTTTATGTGCCTATGTTTTTCATTTCTCTTGGGTATATGCCTGGGAGTGGAATGTCTAGGTCACAGGTAACTCTCTTTAATATTTTGAGGACTTGTTATTATGATTTATAAAATGGATGAACATTATAATTTCTCGATTATGTAAGAGAACTTCTAATTTCTTTACAGCCTTACCAACCCTATGTGTCTCTCATTTTGATTATGACCATCTTAGTAATGGGTATGAAGTGACCTCTCTTTGTGGTTGTAATTGATCCATTGTCTAAGCATCTTTTAATATGTTCATTTGTCATTATATATGTTTTTTGGAGTAACATCAATTCAGATACTTTTCTGATGAAAATTCTCCTCTCAGTACTACTTTAGTTGCATTCTGGAAGTTTTTACACATTGTATTTTATTTTCATTTCATCCTACAGTATTTTATAATTTTCTTTGTTATTTATTCTTTTGTGCATTGAGTATTTAGGAGTAGGTTATTAATTTTAACATATTTGTGACTTTATTAATCATCTTCGCTTACTGAATTATAGTTTCATTTAATGTAATCCAAGAGTACCTTCTATAGTTCTAGCCCTTTAAATGGTAGGTCTGATAAGGTCATCTACAAAACTCACACAGCTCACACCATATTTATTGACAAGATGCTTTCCCTAAGATCACAAACAAGACAAAGATGTCACTTGCTCTACTAAATTGCATTTGAAAGTCTATTCTGAGCAGTTAGGGAAGAAAATGAAATAAAAGTCATCCAAAATTCTATTTGTGGGAGACATGATCTTTTCTATAGGAATCCGAGTGGAAAACTGTGAGAATTAATAAGATATTTGAGTAAGTTTACAATATACAATATCAGCATATAAAAAGTGCTCTCTATATACTTGTAATGAACAATCTGTAAAGGAGATTGTTTAAAATTCCACTCACAATACCATCAAAAAGAAAAAAATACCCAGGAAGAGATTTAATAAGATAAATGAAAAACTTGTTCTCTGACAACCACAAAACACTGTTGAGAAAAGTTGAAATGATTTAAATAAATGGAAAAATATCATATGTATGGATTGAAAGATGATATTATTCAATTGACCTACAGATTCTCCAAATTGACCTACTGATTCAGCAATTCAATACATAGAAGAATCTTTCAAAACAACTATCATTTGCTACCTTCTCCATATTTCCCCATTCTTTACAAAAATGTCTTTAATAGTGCATTATAGTTATACATCCCATTCTCTTTTGTGAATGTGCCAGAAGCACATAAAATTGGCATCTTCTCCAACGGGGATTTTAAGAACTCAAAAATGGTCATGGCAGGCTGAACGCTGGCTGTGAGAGCTCCATTACCCTTGATGGTTTGGAGGCCAGTAGTTTGAAGAGAAGAAAGGAAGTCATCAGAAAAAAACATTTTGTACATTATTCTGAACACCAGTGAAAAGATGCTTTGTGAAATGGAAGTGGTAAAACAGGGGTGGTCAAGCAATAAATAAGGTTAAAATATCAAAGAACATTAAATACTAGGGTTATTTGAATATGGAACATCAACTTTAGAAAACAGTATTAAGAATACTAAGTGATCTTATAAATCAATAAAGATAATATAAACATAATATATAATCCCAACCATAATCCAAATATAATCCCAAATAAAAAATCACAATAAATTAAAGAAGCATAGAAAAAGTATTCAACACAACTCTAACTATACAATAAAATAATATGCTTCATTTAAAACATTGAAAATTTTCAAATAAATTATATATAATGAATATATAAATATTATGGGATTATATAGCATATATTACAATATATTTCATAGTATATTTTAATTTTTTTACAATGTGTTTTCCCAGTGTTTGACAGGAGGCAGAAAAATAAAATTTCTGATTTATTTTGGAGGACAGTAGACAGTAAATTTGTAAAATGTTTCTAGCAAACAATTTGATTATATGTATTAAGTATATTGAAAATCTTTGTTTATTTTGACTTCTTAATTTTACTTTTGGAATATATCCTAAGGAAACTATCAGCTATATCTCAAAGACTTATTTATATGAATGTTTATTGCACCATTTTAAAAGGAAATATTGGAAGTAGTTTAAATATCCAAATAATGATGAACAACTGTGAAGACTCTAAACCTCAAAGTGTATTAAAGAATACTGAGCAATGCTGACAGTATTTAAACAGTTTGTTCTTTAATATTGAATGCACATTCAAAATTATTTGTTACTCGAATATAAAATCTGAAGTATAATTGAAAGGACTTGCATATGATCTAAGAACTTAAACACTGGAATATTCTTAAATATCGCTGTAGCTACCTACAGGACATAATACATACCAATACATAAATATTTGCTCACAATATCTTAATTATGCCTACAGTTGTATTGAAGCATAAAATATATGCATAAAAATAACAAAATCATGCATATGGAGAGAATGGATATTATAAGTAAACATACTTGAGTAACCAGCATCCAATATTTTTTAAATGAATATAACAAATATTCTTTGTGTTCTCTCCAGAATGGTGGAATAAGTTATTCCAAAAATCTCCTACTTTGTGTAAGCAACAAGAATGCTAGCAAAAACAAAACAAAAACAATAAATAGATAAATAAAATAACAGTTTTGAATTTTTAACTAAAGATTTAACTAAAGATTTGCAATAATTGGAAGAATGATTTTTTTTGGCAGGGGGAAAATGTTAAATCTTGGTAAGAACAGGAAGTATTATAGTTTTTTAACTTCCCCTAATCACATGCCCTTCTTCCCAGCTCCATAGTAGCATTAAAAATCACAACCTCACAACTATGTAGCCGTGATAATCAACTGCCTAGCACCCACAGGAGGTACAGAGTGCATCTGGAGCTCACCAAAAGTTCTATTCCAATTATTGTCACTACTTGGCCTGTCTGGAAAAGCTCCATCTTCAGAGCTTTTCTTATTCGACCTGACATGGAATTTCTTCAATGCAAAAACTACCAACAGAGCATTTAAGCAACAGAGTATTTTAACATTACCACTTCTTGAGGTGGCATTACTAACTGCCGCTAAGGAAAAGCAAACCAAAACCTAAAAAGAAACAACTGGAGACTGAGATGTCCTTAAGAGGCTTTTAAAAGCTCAAATATATTCTTGAGAAAATAGAAGGCTGCCTATATGTAAAAAACTGGGTGCATGTGCAAAGCTGGGTATATGTGAAAAGCTGTGCATATGCCCAGGAAAGACCTAACCAGACCCCAAACCTTTCCCTTTGGCTGACCCCAGGTCTCTATCCAAGCAGAATCTAAAGACTAGGGCAGAGTTGCAAATTGCTTGCTGGGGCATTGAAAACAAGTTCCAGCATATGTTAAACATAGTAAACAAATTCAGCAGGGTTATAGGACATAAAATCAATATATAAATATCAATTGTATTGCTGTACACTAGCAACAAACAATCTGAAAATGAAGTGAGGAAAGTAATTGCATTTAAATAGTATTAAAAATAAAATCACTTAAGGGAAAAATAACATAAGACATGCACTGAAAACAAAGTAGCATTGAAAGAAATGATAGAAGATCTATGTGAACAGGAAAATACCCTCTAGTCATGAATCAGAAGTAATACTGTTCATACGAAAATATCCCCCAGTTTGGTCTGTGGGTCAATGTAGTCCCTATCAAAATTGCATATCTGTTTTTGGCAAAAGTTAGCCAGGCGGTCCTAAATTTTAGTAAGGAAATGCAAGGAAACCAGGATAGCTAAATCCGAGGTAAACATAATTGAGGACTCATATGTCACCATTTGAAAACTGTAGAATATTACCTTCTTGTCTGACCATCACAATATGTCCTGTCATACTTATGAAATCTTCTGGACTGGTTGATTCTATACTTCTCACCTAACTCCCCTTAGGGGATATAGTAGTGCTGTTTTGGTAATTTGCATTTACCTCTGTTGATAGTCTCAGGCAACTTCTTTTTGGATTGTCTTATGGTACCCTGCTACAGTCAGAAAACCTACTGGTATTTAGGGGTCTCACTCCTCTGCCCTCCCAGGGTGCCATAGCATGTGGCAGAGGCAGTTGCAGCAGCCATTTTGGGGGACCATAGTTATCAGGGCAGTGAGTTTCTTCGGTGAAGGATGGGTAGCAACTGCTGTAGGTGACCTCACTCACCAGGGTCAAGGGAATAAATGTCTAATCAGGTGCAGATGACAACCAAGGCTCTCAAGACCCTCACTGCCTCCCATTAGCTCTTGGCCATTCCATGGCTTTAACTTTCTCTTGGCTCCCTAGGAAGGAGTTTTGTTCCCCACCTGTACCTCCTGCTGTTTATGACACCAAATGTCTTAGGTGGTCTAGGACCTTAATTACAGACCAGAATCACTCAGATCATCTCCCATGTCCAAGAAACCCCTCCACCTTCTTTGGATTTTTCTCTTGTGGTTGGCCCTATATGGACTTAGGACACTTCACTTCCTATTGGGCTCTTATTCCTCTTGGCATTCTTCACGTTGTGACTCCTCATTCTCTGAAGCAAAATCCATTTTTCAAGATTTGGCTAATCAGAGTCTACTCTTGTGCTCAGGTTGTCTTTTATTATTGACCCCTCTGGGTCAGGAGTATACTAAGAGACATATCATGGCCCAAAGAGTAATCTAGACATGAAGGTCACTCAAGCATCTCTCAGGATCAACACTGTGATACAACCTGATCCAGCAATTTCCAGGAAAAAAAAGACCAACACAGCACTGATGCAGCATTCAGGAAACTTAAACAAAGATTATCCTTACAAGAATAGCTTAAACTTCCTTTATTAAAGAAAGTTGGTTAAAAGATCTGGATATATACTAGTATTAAAAAAAGGAAGGATTCCCCAAACTTTGAGAGTACTGCTTAGACAAAGACCCTTCTGCTTAGTTGATTGTGTGGCTGTATCTGGCCCATGACATCAACCTGCTTCCATTACATATCTTGTAAAACCATTTCCAGAATAAACCACTTGAGCATTAATTGGTGTCTAAAGCTTATCTTTGGCTGAGGTCAGACCTAAGAGGCAAAGTCATCCTGGGGAAGCTCATCAATTAGCAACACCCCAAATCCCTGAACACAGAAAAAAAACTTATTACAAAGCCACATTACCAAGATAGTGTGTATGGACTCAGGATGAATGTATAGATCAATAGAATATAATTGAGAGCATAGAAATAAACCATTATATTTATAACCATAAATTATATGGGTCTCAAGGGTGTCAAGACCACTAAATATGGAAAACATAATTTTTAAACAAACAGTTCTGGGAAAAGTGGGTAGCCAAATGTGAAAAAATGAAATTGGTTCCTTGCCTCATGCCATAGCAAAAAGTTAATTCAAAGTGGATTATAGACATAAATGTAAGGGCTAAAATTATAAAGCTCTTAAAATAAAACACAATAGTAAATATTTATGACCTTGGATTAGGTAATTATTTCTTAACTATGATACTGAAAGAACAAACAAGAAGAGAAATAAAAAACTCTTCTTCATAAAAAATTAAAACTTTTGTGTTTCCAACTTAACACTATTAAGAAAGTGAAAAGATAATCACAGAATGGGAGAACACATTTGTAAATACTATATCTGACTTGTATCCAGACCATAGATAAACTCTTACAACTCAATTATCAAAAAGCAAGCCAATTAAAAATAGAGATTTGAACTGAAATCTAAACAAGTACACAAAAAGATGTTCAAATCAACAGCAATTATAGAAATACAAGCTTAAAAAAGCACAAAATAGGATAACTATAATAAACAATAATATTTTGGTGAGGATGGGGAATCATCCAGTTCTTCATCCAATGGTGGCAGGGATATAAAACATAGCTTCTTTGAAAAGGGTTTAGTAGTTCTTTAAAATCTGAATCTATATTCACCATGTGGTCAAACAATTCTATTTCTAGATATGTACCTTACAGAGCTGAAAACATATGTCCACAAATATAAATATACTTGATTTCTCTGAGCAGCCTTATTTTTAATAGCAAAAAGTAGAAATGAATGTCCATCAACTTTTGAAAAGATAAGCTAAATATAAGTATCCATGGAACTGAATATTATGCAACAATAATAAGGAATGAAAGTCTGACATATGCTACAATATGCATTATTCTTTAAAACATACTCATTCAAAGAAGCCAAATACAAAAGGGCACACATTGTATGATTCCATTTATAAGAAATGTCTAGAAGAGAAAAATACATAAGGACAGAAATTAGATCAGTGTTTGCCAGGCCCTGGAATGAAGGATGAGAGGGACTGTCAACAGGTATGGGGGTTCTTTCAGGATGATGAAAACGTTCTAGAATTGGATAATTCTGATGATATGCTCATGTTTTTATGTGCAGTAAAAAAAATCACTGAATTATATACTTTGAAAGTATAAACTTTATTGTTTTGGGATCACATGTTAATGAAATTATCAATAATATAGACGTTGCAATTTTGACACTCATTGAAGAAATATACAATGAAGTGGTGAATGCATACAGGCAATTTATGGGGACTTTCTTGTGTGCATATCCCTAGTAGGAAGTGAGGAAGGGGAGATTTGCCTCACCCAATTCCATAGGGATCTGTGAAGCTGGGCATAGTTCTTCAGTTCTGCCCCATCGGGTCTTTATGGTTCCACATGGATCAGTCACTGTATTGAGCCGTCCTTGGCAAGCTGGCTCCACTTTGAGGGAGGCAGCTCTCCTTGGCTAATGGCAACTCCTGGGAGGTAGTCAAAAGTGAGCCTCAGCAGGCAGCACTTCTGGTAGATGTGGGGCCTATGAGTTATCTTGGTCTTGGAGGTGGGGCTTGTGTGAGGAGCTCTTTAGTGTTGTGACGATCTACTACATGCAGCACTAATTTTTATTTGGGAGGAGATTGTACTGGGAATTGATTAGTCCCCTTTCCTGGGAAAATGTAAGAGGAGATTAATTGGTTGTGCCATTACAAGTGACGTTGGTTTCAGAAAAGAAAAAAAAAATAAGTACTGGGGGTTGAACCCATGGATGCTGAATCACTGAACTACATCTCCAGACCATTTTTTTAACATTTTATTTTGTGACAGTGTCTTGCTATGGTGCCTGGGATGGCCTAGAACTTGTGATCCTCCTGCCTCAGCCTCCTGAGTAGCTGAGATTACAGGCTTGTGCCACTCCATCCAGCCAAGAAAGTATAGGTGGTGCCCATCATTTCCCTTCTATATTACTCATTCTGGATTCCTATCATCCTGAGCAGTACCTCTGCTGGTTTGGGTGGCTTCCCTAGTGGATGTCACCCTGAGAGGTCTGAACCTTTAGTCAACTTGTCCTTGTAAGTCAATGGCTGTTGCTCATGTCAGTTACCATCAAAACCATCAGTGGAGCTAGAAATATCCCTACAGATTACTTGGTGCAGACATATTCTTCTTTCACCCTATTGGGCAATTTCAGCTGTAAGTACCCCTCATGATCAAACCAACTACATCTGCCAGGGTAAAAATTCCTTTGCTTGAGTGCTGATCTCTTGGAATACAGAGGTTTAGGTCACAAGGCAGTGCTGGCTTAAAATAATGGAACTCTTGCCCTGTCCTCCCCTCTGGGAACCCAAATGACAGACCCACAGAGCTTAGAGTTACGGAAAAAGGAAGTGTGGATTGGTCAGTAGATTACTGGGATGTTAGTATAACCATGTCTACGTCTACCCTTTGTTTCTGAACCCATGTAGTCTATCTACTGGTGACACAGTACCACATAATAGTACAGATATCTAATGTGTCTTGGAAGAAAGAGTAATATATCCTCAAAGGGTATTTTCTCCAAATTTGTGCTTCAGCTATACCTTCATAATATAGATTCACTGCTCCATAAGAACTTCCCAACCTATGAACTGTTGACATATTGTACCATATATTTCTTTGTTGGGATGTCCTGTGCATTTTTAAATATTTAATAACACAACTGTCTTCCATCCATTAGATGCCAGCAAAACAAGCAAAAATGTCTCCAAACATTGGCAAATATCCCTGAGGGAGCAAAACTGCCCCTGGCTGAGAAGCACAGATACAGAAGTTTATTATTATATCTAGTGATTTTATAAATAAAAATTACTTACATGAACCAACAGCCTGTGATATATTATATACAAATTATGTTATATAAAGCTTAAAACTCAAATTTTAGAAAATCTTTACCCACATGTGCATATAAGAGCCAGACTGCTGTTTTAAGTGCTTAGGTACATTTAGGCATCAGTTCCACACTTTCTAGTTTAGGAAGAAGGTGACTGTGATTGGTTGGGGTCACATATGAGTCTTGGTCAGTGATATCTTCACTTCCAGTCTGGAGATTTTAATGTCAGTGTACATCTTCTGGTCTCTTTTTCTTAGCTGCATTAAACTGATGTGGCAGCTGGAGGAAGCTGGGACCTAAATGAGCCTGGATTACTGACTTTCAGCATGAGCATTGCCCTGGAGACCTGTTCTGGACCCACCATGAATTTTGTGAGTGGAAAATACTCCTCTGCTGAGTTAAATCACTGAAGTTGTGTAGTCCTTTGTTACCACAGTAAAACTTATTCTGATGAGAAGAACCTTACTAAATCCTACCATATATGCGGACAGTTTCTGATGCCCCATGTTATATGTGCAGGCTGTCAAAGGCAAATGTGGTCTTTTACAGTGTGGTATTTACCAGGTACTGCTATTGTTTCTGGGTAGTGTCACTTTATGGCCTGGCTGATCACAGCTAGCCCTGTCCAGCCAAGGATCCATTTTTATCTGACAGCACATTTACCCATTTGGGTCTGCATCTGTCTGCCCTTGAGACACCAACAGTATTCAGTGACACAGGATAGTGAAAGCAATCTCTTCTCTTTTCTTCCCAGTTCTTATAAACCAAAGCAGTGGGCTTGTACCCCTTTGTTTTTTTTCATTCAGGAAAATTACTTGATTTTTTTCTCCTTATTTTTGACCCTCAGCTCTTTCTCATAAGAACCAAAACACAAGATGGGAAGGTGATATTTTATGGGTGATATTAAGCTACATTCCAAAATGCTTCTATTTAGCAATAACTAGGATTTTATTGCTAAGATAAAATTTTTTTCTTGCTATGATTTTATGCAAATAGATTCCTGGCAGTTTCTCTTCATCGATTCAGCAGATCTATTCAGACGTTTGTTTCAAAATTAAACAGTAAATACTATTTAGGGGCTCAATTTGATAGCTTTGCAAGGGCTTGATTTAAAATTTTGAAGAAAAGATAGGTAGCATCTTAAGGCCAGAAACTTTGAAAGAATGTAATTAAGGGAGTTTAGAGATTCTATAAAATGAAATTCTGACTACTTTTCTTTGTACAGTCTTAGTGGAGAAAGAATGAGGTGATCTAACAGGTTATTGAGGTTATACAGAGAGTTTTTCAATTATGTTAGACATAAAAAGTACATGAACAAAAGTTAGAAAAAAACAGACAAAACCCCAACAAAGCACATATGTATACACATATAATTTTACGTATATCACTATCAGGAAAACTAAAATTAGAAGTCAACAGAGCCTTTACAAACACCAGAGAGTTTAATCCTGTATGTGGAGAAAGAGCATAAATGATGAACTCACTATATATGAGAAATTTTTACTTGTGAGATGATAAAAACTTCTGAGAGCAAGCAGTACTGGGAAAGTCGGAGCCTAAGCCCTCTCTTTTTATACAATGGAAGGGTAAGACCCAATAGAGAACTACTTTCAGGGAAAACTTAGGTGAAGGTGCATTGGGCCCACTGTGTCTCATGTAGGAAAGAGTATGCAGAGGAGGTCAATAGTTGCTGCAGAGGCATCTCTGCCATTTCTCACCAGAAGAACCTGAAAAGCTAAGGTCCAAGCAAGGGGTTTTGCCATAGAGAAATGGTGCTCCTGGACACCAGGAGGATGTCCAATAGGGAGCAGAAACCCAGATGCTAAGGATAGCATGCTAAGCTATCCTCTTTCTTGTCTATGTTTTTTTTTTTTTTTTGCTCCAATTAAGATTATTACAATTTGAATTAAGGCTAAATTTTCTTACATGTGTGCATATGTGGTATGTACATGTATGTTAATTTTGTTAATTTATTTGCTTACTAACTGTGTTCCCTGATTTATTCTTTATTACGTGACAAAAGGTACTGTGGTTTTTGTTGTTGTTGTTGTTCACCTCTAAGGCTTAGGCACAAGCGTTTGAACCTCAGAAGTGCTTGGTGAGTATGTCAGAGGATGTCTGAGAATTAGTCAGATGATGGCTTATAAATGCCAGCTAGGAAATGCACGTAAAAGCTGCTTGAGAGGACACTATTCCCAGTACAGAGAATTCACTTGTCATCTGCATCTGTCTTCTCTAGCCCAAAATGGAGCAAGCAAGAAAATTTTGATTAATTCTAAATTAGAAGAATCTGGATTAAAATGACATCTGACTTGAGGAGCCTGATCGGACTCTCTGAACTCCTAACTATCAAAACTAAGAAAGATAACCCCATGCCATTAGCAGAAACTCAGAATATCATTAGAGTTGTAGCCACACTCTAGGAATAAGTATCAGTGTTTTCAAAATGATTAAATTTGAATTGGAAAAACATAGTTGAGGGTTCACTTGTGCTTTGGTGTCAGAAACAACAACCTCAACTCTTGAAAGCGGTTGCTAAATACTTCACTTTTCTTTCACTTTCTAATCCCTATCTCAGAATGATAAGGGCTGTTCTGACCAGAAAATCAGAATAAGCGACTTGGGTATGTATTTCAAATATACAGATCTTCTGAAACAGCCAACACTCTCCCTGTCTTTCCCATATTGTGCTGTAAGTATCTCTCTCAGCCCAGTAGAATCTAAACTTCCGAAGAAGGACCATGTTAAAAGTAGAATACCTAGTGTTGCATCCGATGCACAAAAATCTTCCTGTAATTTATAAACAGAAAGATTTCTGTTATTATATATAATACATGTATTTGATTCCATAGTATTGTACAAAAGACTGTGTGGAATTGCCAATAAAATACAAAACAATCAAGATTTCTTCTCACCTTTTCCCCCCTACATAAAAATAAGTAAAATAAACCAAGACTATAAAAAGGATATAATGAAAAGATATAGAATAAAATGAAAAGGCAGATAGGTGAACTGAAACTATAAGAATTGAAAAAAATCATAAATATGATAGCAGAATTACAGTATTTATTGGAACAGATGTTTACATACTTAAAAAGTAAGCCCTAAGTAAATAACAAAAATGATAAAATTCTGAAAATTGTTTCATATTATATATGAATGAGGAATAATTATGTATATATATGAAGAATACATGTATATATGTATACTCCTCATATATATGTATTATATACATATATATGCACATAGATATGTTATATACATATATATGCATATAGAGAAGGAAATGAGAGCAATTATATTGAAATCAACAATGCAAGATATGGTTAGAATTTTTTCCTAAATTCTGAGATTAGAAGTTGGAAAAATCAAAAGGACAAGGTAATATAAGCAAAAGAAGACCTATAATTAGGCATACACTACAAATTATTGAAATACAGAGATAAAGAAACTCTAAGAATAGCAGATTATCACTGTTTTAGTCAGTTTTTTTCACCGCTTTGATTAAAAAACCTGACAAGAACAACTGTAAAGGAGGAAAAGTTTATTTGGGAGCTTATAGTTTCAGAGGTCTCAATCCATGGACAGCCAGCTCCATTCCTCTGAGCTCAAGGCAGAACATCATGGCAGAAGAGTGTGGTAGAGGGAAGCGGCTCACAGGACGATCAGCTCACCAGATATAAATACATACCCCAAAGCCACACACCCAATGACCTACCCCTTCTAGCCACACCCTACCTGCCTTCAGTTAATCAGGGATTAATTCACTGGTTGAGTTAAGACTCTCGAAACCCAATAATTTCTCCACTAAACCTTCTTGCATTGCTCTACACATGACATTTTGAAGGACACCTCACATCCAAACCATAATAGTCAACTTCCACAAAGCAGCAACAATGAGGCACCAGCAGGTCCATCAATGCAAATCACGATTCCACCTCTGGGGGGTGGGTTCCAGTGATCTAAAGGTTCTTTTGTTATATTTATTTTTCTATGTTCTCTATTTTCCCATAATTTCCATGTGCTATTTGTGTAAGTAGTATAATATAACACAGTTGCTAAAAATTAAGATGTTATTCTATATGCAAGCTATAACAGGTCTTAAAGTTTGAAATGTTGAGTAGCCATGTATGTGTTCGTATTTTGTCATACATCAAAATATTAATACTTGTTATAGTTGAATGCAAATATAGCTAAATATATGTTCCTCTTTATGATTTTGCAAAAAATGTGTGGTTTAATCTTATTATTAAATGTTTATTTTTGAAGCATGAAATATCTATATGAAAATATCCTTTTTGAGTGATAAAGAGTGTAAATTTAAGAAAATAAAATCTTAAAACAAAATCCAGGAGACTGTAAGTACAATTTACTCTTGGGAATGAACTTCTTCACCAAAAGAAGACACTTATAGCTATAAAAGGGGGTAAAAACATATTTGACTATGTAACAATTATGTTTTTGATGGCAAGATACCCCAAACAAAGTAGACAAATATTATGCACAAAGAAATATTTCCCAGGAAGATGACAAAGGTTTCATACTAATAATATGCAAAGTCTTTATAAATTGACAAAAGTGACAAATCACTCAATAGAAAACATTGAGTAACTAACAAGGATACACATTTCGTGGAAGAGCAAATCTGAATGCAAAATAAGCACATGAAAAATGTTCAAATTCAGTCATTTTCAGGGAAATGCAATTTAAAGTAACAGACTGGCAAACATTTAAAACAATGATAACACCTTTTGCTGGCAGGATATAGGTAAAGGATTTGTTCTGTCATGCATTGCTAATATAAATGTGAAATTTTGCAGGATTTTCTAAAAGGAATTCAGCAGCATCTGCTATAATATGTCATTTGGCTTAGCAATTCCACTGCTGGGTATATATGCAATTATGTTAAGGAAAACATTTTAGACTATAATGATATTTATACAAAGATGCATTGCATCCACTGGCAAAGAGAAAAAGGAAAGAAGAAAATAGTGAAATCTCATCAACCAGAGGACAGCTGAATAGATTATGATGCACCATATGAGAAATATACAGTCCTTAAGAATGAGTTAGAGCAATTCCTGCTGACTTGGAGGGGCTGCTATGAGGTATTGGTGATTGGGAGAATAAAGACGCAGAAGTATAGAGACATGCTTTAAGTTTTATGAAGTCAACTGCTAACAAAAGAGTTCTCCTTTTTTTGTTTGTTTTACTCATAAAATTATAGACAGAAATGTGTAACAAGGATCCCACGACATGCCACGGAAGGACAGAAGTAAAAGGGTGGGGGGAATGGGAAGAGCTGTAGTAAGTTTCAAAGTTCTAGGCACTGCTCTAAGTGCCAGAGGTGGGAAGATGAATCAGACCTGTCCTTCCTTTAAGAAACAGCTTATCACATATAACTGGAAAAAGCAAACAAAAAATAAAATTTATTCTGTCTGAAAAACAAAATCAAAACAGCTTGGAGAGAGTAGGGATTGGCGAGCAAAGGAAGTGGAGCAGCCACCCAAGAGAAATGTGAATAGGAAATAGGAAAGCTAAAAAAAAATTGAAAAGAAGGAGAAGAAGCTACATGGAACGTGTGGAATTTGTCAGTATCTTGGTAAAACCAGCGAGCAAGCATTTTTTAAACCGTACATATTGAGTAGGATAAAGTTGAGATCTGCCCTATCCTTGACATGAATAGCTTAGGAGTAGGCATTTATGGGAGTTGAAAGTGTGCTTGGGATGGTAAAAAGAGAGGGTAATCCAGCTTTAAAGTTTCTCATCAAATTAAATTGGTGAGCAAATGTAGAAAATTAGAGCAGATTATTGGAATACTAGCTAATAAATGTTGCAAAGACTATGATTATTTCTCTGATATGCAGAACCCATACAAATTTTTTTTTGACAGGGCCCCTATCTGTGTGAATAATTTAATTAAAGATTTTACCATTCATAGGCCATATGCAGATATAGTTATCTATCAAAGAAGATATATGTATATATTTGTGTATTGTCCTGTCTGAATTTGAAATTTCTTTGTAGTGACTAGGCACTATTGATTTCTTTGAGGTCCTGGGACAATCCCTTCACATTCTCTATTGTCAAAGGTATTATTCCTATCTAATTTCTTGTCCATCTCCCATGAATACCAATTTTCAATGTCCTACTCAAAGGTTATTATTGTGTTTCATACATGAGAAGCATAAAGGCAAGTATTACCAGAGGGTAAAGGAAAATGTGAATGAGAATCAATTTTCTGATCATCTTAACCTTATGAGTTGAAACATAAAACAAAATGCCTTCAACGATATCTTCACTTGAATTCTTCATGCTGTAGTTACTACATTCCTAGAATGTGATCTTGTTCAATGTCATCCATTCCCTTGCTTTCTGTACACTAACTCTAGTGAGGAAGAAAGATGAAAACCCATTATTTGAAGCAAGAAGAATTTACTCATCCAATACAAGAAATCCCTTAAAAAAATAATTTATCAACTAGCATGGCTTAGGCCTGGTTCACAATAGCATGACCTTGCCATATTGATGGGAGGTGGAAGAGGACATTATAAGAATGGCACTTTGGCATTGTGGATTAAGGGTCTCTTATACTCTCTGAGGAATTTGCTGAAGCTACCCATGTTCCTAGAACATGATGCAGAGCTGGTGGTGGGTAGATAATCTCCCTAGGGACTGATGGTTGTTGTCTTAAGAGCAAATGCTACCATACCTGCCACCTTCCAATGCTGTGGATTTGAGCAGTACAGTGGTTCAACATAGAAATGTGAGATTCTATGCAGGAGCTTATTCATGAGGTTCACACCATATGGACCACAGGGCCGCAAATGGATGTAACTTGGCTGTCTGAATAATTTAGTGAAACAGAGCCCTTCCACACTAACCATAGATCAAACTTTGAGTAATTAATACACTTCTTTTGCATTAAGCCATGGAGATTTCTTGGTTTGTTATAGAAGCTAAACTAACACAGTCGTATTTAAAAACTGTATATTTATGTCAGAATTATTAAAGTTATAAATATTAAGGAAGGGAAATAATTTGGAAAGAGTGTTATTGTCACTAAAGTGTGGCAATAAGTATACTAAGTATTTGGCCCTAAAATTAGAGGTAGATGATAATATTACTAGCTTGGTGCCTAAGAGAAATACTATGGTTATATATCTTATTTATATATCTTAGTTTATCTTATTTTTACTTTTTATTCCTTATTAATTATTATAATTTGAGATACTAGGGATAGAACCCAGCTCTAACCCAGCTCTACCACTGAGCTTCATCCGAAGTCCTGATTATTTTTTATTTTGCGACAGGATCTTGCTAAGTTGCTGAGAGGCTCAGTAAGTTGCTGAGACTGTTCTTGAACAGTCTCCCATGTATCTGGGGCTAGAGGGGTGGGCCACTGTGCCAGGTTTATCTTAGTTTTAACAAAGCTACTGTCCATATTTCCCATTGATCCCTTTTGGCCATATACTTATTAATAAAAGGGTAACATGCAGGGAGCTCTGTCAGTAAGAGGGCAAGTGTCTAGTCAAACTTCACAAAAGCCCTGTCATTCATTATGCTTGATTCTTCATTTTCTGCACCAGCTTAAAGACAGATGAGAAATGCTTATCTAATTTGCAGGTGATGAAACCTGGAAGAGATAATATGACATGTCAGAATGAAGATTCAAAATGACAGACCGACAAAATGGACTGAAACAAAGACAATAGCATTTAGCAGAAAGAAATGCACGAAGTTAGATTTATGCAAATTACCTAAGATTTTTTTGGAAAGTGATTAAATTGAGGACAGATTTGAAAGAAGAGGCACTGCATCAAACCCCACAAGTCTCCAGGTATATTGCACCCAAATTATTCTGTAGTTGCTCCACAAAAAGCTCAAAGAATAGTTGCACATGTATATCCGTAACCCTTAAAACAGTGTTGCTCAAAGAAAACACTTTGGAAATTTGTGGGTGTACATTTTTTCTTGTTCCAGTGCTTTGAGTTTGGTGAGCATTACTGTCTGGAAATGCTAACTCTCCACCCAGGCAGAGTCAGACCAAAACTCTGAAGAACTCTCTGACATCATTTATGATCTTCAAATGTCCTGAAGGTTATTATTAGTGATAAAAATTACTTATAAACATCAGAGTTTAACACTTCATGAAATAAACAATAAATAAACAATAAACAGGCATTAATTCAAGGTATTAATTATATATTGAATTTACTAGGGATAAAACTACCCTGTATGAAATGAAAGATTGTACTTTAGTTTTTGTTCAGAACTTTACCAGGAGCTATTTACAGTGGCAGAGAATTATCACAGTAGATCAATCATTTACTCCCTTTATTAGCCTGAATTTAAGGTTGTTGCTTTAATGGATATCTTATGTACAGGTGTAATCTCCTTTTTTTTAATTATATCAACTATTGAAGTCTTGTGAAATCATTTATATGTTGAAACAAATATTATATTATTGTGTTGCCTTTTTCAAAAATCACATTTTTATTATACTTAAGATATTATATTGATTTTTGGAAATTATTTTTATAGGTAGTATAATTTTCTATTAATATAGAAAGTAGAAAAGACAGTATTACAAAAATACTTATTACAAAGGTGGGTGCCAAATCACATAGGTTTGAAAAACACACCTGTAAATATCTACAATTCATCTATACAAATATTTATTGCCTTCTATAATTTGCAATTATTATGAATTCAGTGATATTCAATATACTTATAAGGAAGAATAGAATATAGGCCATTTAAGGAAAATATCAGATAACTGGGAATGAAGGGAATAAGAGAGGGAAATTTATCAGATATATACAGCAAATATCATGCTTATTTTTGTCCTTAATTTATATGATTTTTCTTAATATTGTCTTATGGTGGTCACAATAACTTGTTTTGGTAGATAAATATTCCACATTTAAAACTGAAGAAACAGATTCAGGGCATTTAAGTACCTTTACTCTCATGAATAAAAAGCATATATAGGATTTAAACTAAACCTATTTGGCTTTGAAGCCCAGTTTCTTAACCATTGTACAAGAGAGGATCCACAGGAAATAGCTCTGTTTGGTTGCTGGAAAGGCTAATGTTTGGAAGGAGTAGGTTTCACATGGATCTTTCCAAACAGCTCTCAGAAGAGCGAAAAGAAGTGAGATGCAGGTAAAGTTCAGTTCAATTTGAAGAATTTTATCACCTTTGGGTTTCCTTCAGCTGAGCAGTCTGATCTAGGGGGTATTATCCTTAAAGAATAATAACAAACAATAAAAACTGATACTGACCATCATGTTTCAGAATTAATGAAGAAGGGTTTTCTGCATTTGTGTAAGACATTTGGTCCAGGTTTAGCTCACTCTTAACTCTAAGATTTGGTGTCTGTACATTATTTAGCTCAGTCTTCCAGGTGAAATGGTCTTCTGCAACATCCTGATGTGGGATCCTGGAGACACCAGATGTCAAACAATAAGGAACCTATTATCTTCTGTAGATTCTTGTCTATACTAATCCATATAGCTTTTTAATACTTTATTTATCCTTACATAGTAGTTTAAATTATTTTTGCAGCAAGGAGGTAGGGAAACATATTACCATAAAGAATTCATGCAACCTTAATTAATGCAGCAGAAAAAAAAAGAAAAGGAAAAGAAAAAATATCAGAAAAAAATTATTTTTCTTACATAGAACTTTTTTTCTTCCTGTTTGTTGGATTCTGAAATACTTGAAACCAGGGCCTGTGTTTTCCAGTAGACTTTGATCATGATCCATTTCCCATTTCACCTGGCTTCTTATTTGTTGGTCAACCCTCTTTGGACAATGTAGTTAAAAAAAAAATGTTTCATGTTATGAGCTTCAGAATAAAACACAGCTATGCACAGCATCTTCCTGCAAAGTTCAGTGAGCTTATTGGCTCAGGTCAGCCCTTGGTCTGTTTTTCAGGAAATAGGGAATCTAAAAGGTTAAAACTCTGAAGCCTAACACAAAACCAAATCAAGTACACACTAAATACTGACTGGTGTAATTAACCTCCTAATGATCACTCTCATAATGGGTTATTATTCAACACAGCTACAAAAGTCTTGGGCAGATGAAAATGATTTTTCACCCCAGGTGGATGAGAACATGAATTTTAAAAGGTCAGAGCCCTTCCAACCCCTGGAGGATCACCTGGAGTCTCTTGTATCTAAATGGTAAAAGCAAATATAAGGAAGAAATTCTGACAGAGTCAATAGTGGATTGCCACAGAGCTGCCCTGGGCACTGCTCTGGAGATCTGACCTTGGTGTTCTCCAGCTGTATTTTTCACTGCCTTGAACCTTGTTGACATTTGCTTCTTTGACTGTACTTCTTGCTTGCTTCTGCTACATGAAGTGGAAAGGGACATAAACTTATCTCAGTTAAACATAAATACAGACTGCATAAAGGGCATAAGTGGGAAATTAAGCAGTATGGATCACACACTTGGAAAAATGAGTTGGTAATTGCAGGCCAAATATTGAAGTTAAAAAAAATCACCCCTGCCTGAGTTCCTAACTTCTTACTGCAGAACATGCCATAATGCTCTGAGATAGTGGCGGTTCTCTGACAGTAGTAGAAAGCAAGTATGTTTGTATACTTGTTTGTATACCTGTATACTTGTAGAGTTTGAAATAATTATTTCACTATGAATATATTAAACCCAAAGAAGAGAATATCATTTTAGAGGCTGCATATATCTGTGATCATCTTTTGTGGTCCCATCATTCAGTGTCCAGTATGTTAAGTGGTTTGCCAAGATCACCCTCCTAGTTAGTGATATGGATTCACCTAAAAATATCTTCAGAAAATTAGTCTAATTCTCTTTTCATGATCTTACATAATTATGAGATGCTGAGGCAGAGGATTCGAATGTCAATCTTTCAATGCCTGGAATACCTATAAAAATGCCTTAAATTTAAAAATACTGTGTTATATAGATGTTGAATTAAATAGACGTCACATATTTTCTCCTGACCTAAATTTTTCTTCCTAATGAAACTCCCTTACCATCTTTGCTTTTTTATTCCCATGAGTAAAGTTACTCTTATGGAAAGACATTATTAAAATGCCAACTGATAAAAAAATGGGGTCCTTGGAGGGATTCTTCTCATTAATATCATAACATGGATTTATTAGTCATTTAGCTAATTGAGCACAGTAAATGTTGCTAGATATGTTAGCCTCATTTTAAGGGTGAAAGAAATGATTATTTCCAATCAGCTTTTGAGACTAAGGTGTACACTATAAAAGAGTGGACTATATATTGAAACTTTTGGGTTCCATGAGAGGGAGAAATCATGTAATTTACAAGATAAGATTTTTTTTTTAGAATGAAAGAGGATGTTGGTACCAACAGAATAAACCACACTGCCTCGATGTGGTTTAATCATGCCTGTATGAATGACCTGGAGGAGGAAATCCCAGGCCCTTGACAATATTAAAAGTTAGTTTCCTAAGGTCTTCCCCGGGGAAAAGTACTGTGGGTTTGAAGCCTTGAAATGGGAAGACAACTGATTTAGGCAGTGCAAAATTTACTTAATCCACAGCATTACTCAGAGACCTTGGATTTTCCAAGCTAAATCTCTAAGATGAACAAACCACCACAAACAGGAAGACTGAACAGCACAGCACCATTTTGTTTATATCCATAAATATCAGAGCAAACTCTATTTGTGCTTCAACCTCCAACCTGCTTGCAAATGATGTCATTATGCAGACCTAGCTTTGGCATGAAGACATAATTAGTATTCAGTCTGACAGAAAACCATTTTATTTAATTCCACTGGCTGAGATCCAACCTGCACTATATATATGACAGCATACAAAGCAGACACTTTGGGTGAAAGCAGGCTTGGCATTAGTATGCCGAACAGTGACCTGGATGGGGAGCAGGGACAGAGCAAGGTTGGAAGGAGCAAAGAAACAGAGGGAGCTGTCATTCCAGTTCAGAAACCCACTGAGTTACGGTTCTATATACAAAGAATGAGGCTTATTTAATAAAGATTCTTACGTCCTGTTAGTCATGCTGTCTGACAAATTTATGAACATAGTCATGATTAACTTTTGACCCGAAAAAAATTACATAAATTCTCCCAGGAATTTACGTGGAATGAAAATCCAATTTCACATATTAAACGTCTTTTGCAATATGAACTGAAACCTGCATGCTGTTTCTTTTTAAAAAAAAATATTTTTTTTAGCTGTAAGTGGACACAATACTTTATTTTGTTTATTTATTTGTATGTGGTGCTAAGGCGAGTGCTCTACTGCTAGTAGAGCACATGTGCTAGGCGAGTGCTCTACTGCTGAGCCCCAGCCCCAGCCCCTGTATGCTATTTCTTTAACATGCTAATTCCATCTCCATGACCTGAGACTTTTGATTGACTGAGAACCATCTGTGAAAAGTACTTAATTGACTTAGAGATTGCAATTAACCAATGATGATGTTTAACACTGAAGTTCCATCACCACTTGTGCCAGTCCTTCTGGTTAGATTTCGCCAATGGGAGACACCAGCAAGAAGTCTGGAGGCTAGGAGGTGAGTTCTCTGTTCCTCTTAGGGTAGTCCTCTCCACAGAGTATTCTCTCCAAATTGCTGTTGATCCTACATCTTGTCTTTTTCAGGACTAACGTAGCCCCCCTGGTCTCAGTAACTCTGGGTTATTGCTCCATTACATTTCCCCTTAAGCCTTGCCCATATCTTTCAAAATGGGCCTTTAGTCGTCTAATTTGAGTCTGTCATTTGTTTCCTGCTGGTTATTACTGACAATCACTATTTCTGACATTATTGGAAAGAAGTCAGAATCACCCGGAGGAAGAAAAGAAAATGTAAGTAGAAAAGGCCAAGAGAATTTTGCTTCACAGCAATGGAGAACTGCAGTATTAATTAGTGGGATTAAGAATGAAAAAGAGTCTCCGATGTCAGAGATTGGTTGATAATTCATTGTCCTGAAATTTGTAGTCAAGAATGTATGCTGTTAATTCATCATCAGTAGAATGTGTGCTTTGATGATTGCTATAGAAATTAGTACAAATATGGTTTGATTTTTATTTTATATTTTATATCCATAATTATGGATTTCATGGTCAAGAATGAAAATAACAATTTTTTGCTTGATCAATATGAGACACAAGCTTTCCGTGATGGCCTTACTGACATCCTTTCCAAGCTCCATATCCCAGCATTAAAATTGTCAGCTAGGATTTTAGACACTTTAACCATCATAACAGGGAGAAACACAAGGCTCAGGTACAGAAGAGTGAATCGATGTGTTGTGGGCAATTGTGAGTATCTTTTTTTTTTTTTCTCTTCTGTTTTCTTTGTGAAAGGGGAGCGAAGACATCAGCTGAACATAAATGTTGGGCTTGAGGGGTGAAAGGTTTGAGATGATAACTTATGAAACAGTTATGTGAGAGAGAATGTTGAAAGATTGCCATGAAGGCTCAACTTGAGGTTACTGGATATCAACTGAATGTGAGATCAGCCAAAATGCCTGGTCTTCCTCCAGCCACAGATCACCTGAAGGCTAGAAAAAGCAGTGGATTTAGTCAAGGAAATGGAAATAAAAGAGGGATGAAAGATTTTGGGGTACATGCAAGAAGTGATTATAATTTAGATTATGATATCCAAACTGGTTAAAGGGGTAAGTAAAAAACTGAGGAAAACAAAGAACTGTTAAATGGAGGCAACCTGTACAGATTATAGGTACCCATGGCACTGAAGAATTGTAACAGTTAAGGCGTTAGAGAGAAGGAACTATAAAAATAGTGGGTGGTAGCTGGAGATTTGGATGCTTAAAAATCAAGTATCAGGAGGGGTGGTAGTTTTTTGTTAATGTCAAAGGATGGGGTACGATAATAAAGTTATGACTATGATAGGATGACATATAAATTAATTTTAGAGAATTAAGAAATTAAGAATCTGGGTTTTGGAACAATCAATGATGTGAAATTTTAAGACACTAAAATTGTCCTAGGTTTGTTGCTTCTAAAAGTGACAGTCAAGAGATGACATCTCCAAGGAATACCTATGAGTGACTTCCAGGATAAGTGGTGGTAACAAGGAACTCTGATGGTGGTATGACTTAGCTACAGGAGATATAATGTTGTTTTTCTTTGTTTCTTTTTGACTTTTCAGAAACCCATAAGATGATATAGGAGTGGTGGGAATTACAGAGTCCACTTGAAGGTAGAAAGGGAGTAAAAGAGAAAAGGCATTCCAGGAAACTTAGATTTTAGGAGAGATGAAAATGCAAATGCTAATACAGAAGAAAGGTGGCAGATATTTAGTTTTGCAAATGGCTGTCTATGAACTTTAAAGGGAGGAGTGGATGGGTTTTAGGAGTTGGGCAGAAATGGGAGATAGGTCATCAAGAGCTTCTAGGGAATTGGAGTCGGAGGTTGAGGGGCAACCTGAGAGTTGTGGGTTATACCTAGTGACTAAGGTAAAACTAGTAAAATGAGGACAGCAGCTCTCAGGGATGTTGGGGCCGGATTGGTGGGTAGGGAGGAGGGGGCATCTTGTTAGGAGCATGCAGTGACCTGTTCCAGTTTACTCCTATCAGAGAGGTATTGAGGGTCAACATGAGGGGAGAAGAGTCTCACAGACAAATGTCTGTTAGAATATTAAATGATCATCAGACAAATTCATTTTATTGTCATGAGAATATATTTTCGTTTTCCTCTTCCTCTTCTCATTTACAACTGATATATCGAGTACGTATTCTGTGTCAGGTAATATAGTTGGAATTTACACATGCTCTTTTGCCATTAACATCTCACAAGAGCAGATATATATTATGAATTCTATTTTAAAGTTTTATTATAGTGTATTTTAATGGAAAATTAAAAAATTGTACATATTTGTAATGTTCAACATGATGTTTTGACAGATTTATACTTTGCAGAATGGCCAAATCAGCCTATTTTTATTCTGTTGGTGAGAACACTTAATTTCTAACACTTAATTTCTATTCTCTTACCATTTTTAAGTTTACCATGTTTTGCTTTTAACTTTATATTTTATTGTCAACATATTGTACAATAGGTTTCTTGAATATATTCTTCCTATCTAACTGAATTTCATGTTCAGCATCTCCCCATTCCTTCACAGCTCAACCTCTGGAAACTATCATTTTGCTCTATGTTTCTATGAGATTTTTTAGGCTCTACATATAGAGTAAGATCATGTGGTATTTCTCTTTCCATGTCTGGCTTATTTCACTCAGCACGATGTCTTCTAAGTTCATCTGTGTTGTCTCAAATGACAAGATTTCCTTTCTTTTTCTTTAAGGTTGAACCTATTTTCTTTACCTGCTGATGGAAACTGAGGCTCATTTGGTTCTTATGAATAATGTTACAAAGAACATGGTAGTGTATGTATCTATTTGACATACTGATTTCATATCTTTTGTCCATGAACCCAGTAGTGAGATTGCTGAATTGTATGGTAGCTCTATTTTAATTTGCATTTCCACACACAGTGTACAAAGATTCCTCTTTTTCTCTATCTTAGTCAAAACAGTCATCATTAGTCTTTTTCTTTTATAATAGCCTTTCTAACCACTGTGAAGAAATATCTCATTGTGACTTTAATTTTCTCTGATTAGTATCATTAGAAAAAAATATGGAGTATTTTTCATATACCTGTTTGACCATTGATATATATTATTTAGAGAAATGCCTTTTAAGTTCCTTTGCTAATTTTTAATTGAGTTGTTTATTACCATTTAGTTGTTTGAGTTTCTTATATATTTTGGATATTAGGTCCCAATCAGATGTAAGATTTGCAATATATTTTTCTATTTCATGGGTTGTCTCTTCCATCTGGCAATTATTTCCTTGGCTGGGCAGAAGGATTTTAGTTTGATTTAATCCATTCATCTATTTTTACATTTATTACCTGTACTTTTGGAATCATATCCAAATAAAAAATTATTGCCTTTATTAACATTGTGAAGGATTTTACTTACATTTTCTTTTAATAGAATTGCAGTTTCTGGTCTTATATTTAACTCTTTAATCCCTTTTGAGTAGATTCTTGCATATGGTGTGAGAAGTTCTAATTCCATTCTTCTGCATAGAGATGCCCAGTTTACCCAAAGTCATTTGTTGAAGAGAGCCTTTTATCTATTATTTGTTCTTGTCATCTTTGTTGAACATTGACCTTAAATATACAGCTTTATTTCAGTGCTCTCCACTTTGTTTTAATGGTGTATCTGTTTTTATGCCATTATCACACTATTTGAATACTGTATAATTGTGCTAGATTTTGAAATCAAGGAGAATAATGCCTTTGGGTTTGTTATTTTATTGACAATGTAGCTATCTGGGATCTTTTAGGTTCCATATGAATTTAAGAATCATTTTTCTATTTTAATTGAAGATGTTATTGGAATTTTGATAGGGGTTTCATTGAATCTGTAAACTACATTGGGTACTATGGACATTTTATCAATATTAAATCTCCAATCTATGAACATGAATATCCTTCCACTTAATTTTAACTTTTTCAATTTATTTTATCAATGTTGTATATGTTTCATTATATAGGAATTTTGGTTCTTTTTTTACAGTTATTGCCAAGCCTTGAATTTTTTGTACTTACTGCAAATGAGATAATCGTCTTGATTTTTTTTTTTTTTGTATAGCAGATGGAAACACCACTGATTTTTGCTGCACACTTAATAGATTTTTAAAATTAGTTCTAACTTTCTTGATTAGCATTTACTATATATTATATATAATATATATTACTCTATATAATATAATATGTATAATATATACAACATATTATATATAGTAAATGTAAACGATTATGTGCATGAATAATTTACCCTCTTCAGGTCTTATTTGGATGCCTTTTGTCTCTTTCTCTTGCCTAATTGCCCTTATGGAGAGCTTCCAGTTCTATGTTGAAATGCTTGTCTTGTCCCTGACCTTAAGGGGAAAGCTTTGAACTTTTCACCTTTTGAGTATAATGTTATCCATGGCTTGTCATACTTGGCCTTCATTGTATTAAGGTAGATTCCTACTATACCTAATTTGTTGAATTCTTTTTTCCTCATAAAAGGACATTTAGACTGTATGGAAAGCCTTTTTCTGCATCTATTGAGATGACATATGGGGATTTTTATCCTTCATTTTGATGATATGGAATATTACATTTATTGATTGTGTATCTTGAATCCTTGAATCTCAGGGATAAGTCTCAGTTGATGATATTGCATGATCCTTTTTATATGATATTAAATTTGTTCTGCTACTATTAAGTTGAGAATTTTTGTGTCTTATGTTCATCAGGGATATTGGCCTGTAATTTTATTTTCTTGTATTATCCTTGACTGGCTTGGGCATTAGGATAATGCTGTCATTGTAAAATCAGTTTAGAAGCATTCCTCTTCATTTTTAAAAAGAGTTCAGGAAGGATTGATACTAGGTCTTTAAATGTTCGTTACAATTTAGCCATGAAGCCTTTCGGTTTGGGCTTTTCTTTGATGGGATTCAATCTTCACGTTAGTTATAGGTCTGTTCAGACTTTCTATTTCTGCATTATTACACCTTGGTGTTTCTATATGTCTAAGAATTTATCCATTTGTTCTGGGTTTTCCAATTCAATGGTGAATAATAGTCTATAGTCGTCTCTCATAATCTTTTGTATTTGTGGTTATCAGTGGTAATGTCTCCTTCTTCATTTCTGATTTTACTTTTTCTTAATGAGCTAAAATTTTGTTGATTTTTCTCTTTTGAAATAAAAAAGCCAACTCAGTTTCATTGATCTTTTTTGTTGTTTGTGAGACTCTAAATTATTTTCCAATGTTCTCATCTTTACAACTGATTTTTTTTTTCTGCTAACTTGGGGCTCAGTTTGTTCTTCCTTTTCTACTTCCTTGAAGTGCAAATAAGGCTACTTGAGGCACTTCTTCTTCTTGAGGTATGTCTTATTATAAGCCTCCCTCTGGGAGCTGCCTTGGCCGTACACCACGTTTTGGCAGACATTTTTCCATCTTCATTTGTCTTCCTTTGTCTCAAGATATGTTCTTAATTTCTTTTTAAATATTTCTTTGACCTGTTCCTCTGCAAGAAGAATCTATTGTAGAATTACCTGAAATTCTCCCATTACTTCTTATTCCTAGTTTCATACCATTATGTTCAGAAAAGATTCTTGATATAACTTCAGTCTTGTAAATTTGTGAAGAAGTTCTCTAGCCCAACACAAAATATCCTCGTGATCATTTCATTGTTCTTGAGAAAACTATGTATTCAGCTGCTGTTGAATAAAATATTTTGTACATCTATTTGGTCTAAAATATAGATGAAATGCAACGCTTCTTCTTGGGGGAGTCTATATATCTACTGTTAAAAGCAGATTATTGAAACCCCCTACTGTTACTGCATTGAAATGATTGTTTTAAAGTTTCTTGGTGCTTTTCTTCCTGTCTTACTGCCTTTATTTATGATAAAAAATTTTTCTCTAGTGGTATATGCTTTAATTTGCACCTTTTTACCTTTTGTATATCTTCTTAGGCTTTTGCTTTGTATATGCTCTTAAGATTTATGTAAAGGGGTATCCAAGATGGCAGGCGAGAGGGAGGCAGCATTCAGTGTCGCTCCATGACCTGGGACTCAAGTAGTGAGAATTCTGCTTCTCTGCAAGTGATATTCCTGCCCCCGTGCAGGAATCACTGCCACCATGTTCTTCCAGGGCTCTAGGCCTTGTCAAAGTAGGTCTCCCAACTACTCGCCCATGCAGAAATACCGGGTACCCGAGCAGGACCATCAACACCTGCACAGAACTTTCAGCCACTCACCTGAGCAGAAATCACCGATGCAGCTCTCACATAGGACACTGAGCAGCTACCCACGCACAGGAACTCCAGCTTCCACTCCCTTGTGGACTCCCATCTACAAATGTGGGGCTCCCCAGTTGTGCAGTGGCCTGCCTGCACCAGGAAACTTCACAAAGGCTCTGAAGTCAGCCGACAGCCACACACTGCAAGCCACAGAGCATGTCTCTGAATTCATTGTCCAATGCCATCCCTTGGCTTTCCCCACCTGATCTGACACTACACCACTGAAAGCAGGTGCTTACATCTTGGATCACCTTCATCACCATCTTCAGTGGGAGCAACTCTCAATTTGGAAATTCGGCTGGCCAGGTACCCAGTTTCTAACTCACCCTTCTCCCCAGAGGCGACTTCCCCAGCACAGTGACACCCTGGTTACCTTCACCATCCTGAGTGTGGACATACTAGCTAACAAAAGATGACCCCACCAACTGAATGAGAAGGGAAGCTGGAAAGATACTGATCTCCAACCAAAACCATCCTTATTTCTTCCTTCAAGATTTTTTTCCCTCCCCTTTCTATTCTCCCTCGCTACATCCCCAACATATGTGAAACCAAGCACTTTGCACGAATTAGGATTTTGAGGACTGGGACATCTGAATAGTATATTAGAGTTGTGTTTTATATTCCCTTTCCACCCTGCAATTTCTACTATTTTAACATTTTTTAATTTTCTTAATATATGTGTGTTTGTTTTATGTACTCTTCTGTCTTTCCACTTATTTGTCTACCCCAAATTACTTCCTCTCCCTTTTCCTGCTACTGATCTTCCTCTTTAGACTTCTCTTTCACACTTCCTAAGATATAACAACTCTATATCTTCACCTCCTACCTCCTCAGCGTATCATCCTACTCCTCTAACTAGGTTCTTTGTTCACCATCAGAAATGGTAAACTCTTTTACAAACCCACTGATTATATTGTAGATAATAATTGAATTCACCATTTCTGCACATTGTGCCCAAACTGTAAACATCTTAAGCAGGCATTTGTTTTTAGGGTGTATATTGTTTATATTGAGATCTGATAACATTGTCCTTTACCTCAAAGGAGAGGTATTGGTTCCTTACAGGGGCACAATTATCCTATCGGGTAAAAACTGTAACACCTGGGACCCAAAGTGCTAGAAGGGAAGACACATAAACAATATGAAAAGACAAGGGAAGAAGGTGCCCCCAAACAAATCAAGATAACACATTACTAGAATCCATGGCCAGCACATCAGAAGAAATTACTAAGAAGGAGTTCAGGATGTACATAATTAAAATGTTCTGTGAATTAAAGGATGATATAAGAGAGCAAATACAGGCAGAAAAATATCATTTTTACAAAGAGCTACATAAATACAGGAAGCAAAAGATTACTTCAGTAGGGAGATGAGGTTCTAAAAAAAAGCAGAAATCCTTGAATTGAAAGAAACAATAAACCAAATTAAAAGTTGAATTGAAAGCATCACAAACAGATTAGACCAGTTGGAATACAGGACCTCAGACAATGAAGACATAATATATGATCTTGAAAAGAATGTAGACCACACAGTGAAAATGGTAAGAAACCAATAACAGAACATTAAAGAAATATAGAATAGCATAAAATACTAAATTTAAGAATTATTGGGATAGAAGAAGGAATAGAGTATCAAACCAAAGGAATGAGCAATCTATTCAATGAAATAATAGCAGAAAATTTTTCAAACATGAACAATATATTGGAAAACCAAATTCAAGAAGCTTACAGGATGCCAAATATACAAAATCAAAACAGATCCACACCAAGGCACATTTTAATGAAAATGCCTACCATTCAGATTAAGGAGAGAATATTAAAAGCCAGGGGATAAAGGAATCAGATTACATATTGGGGGAAACCAGTTATATTATGTGCAGATATTTCAACCTAGACTTTGAAAGCTAGAAGATCCTGAAACAACATATACCAAGCTCTGAAAGAAAATGGATGCCAACCAAAAATCTTATAGCCAGAAAAATTAAGTGTTAGAATGGATGATGAAATAAAAACCTTCCATGATAAACAAAAGTTAAAAGAATTTACAACTTGAAAGCCTGCACTGCAGAACATCCTTCACAAAATATTCCATGAAGAGGAATTGAAAAACAACAATGAAAATCAGCAAAAGGAAAAGCTAATCAAAGGAGAAACCAAGTCAAGTTAAATAACAAAAATAAACAAAAATGACTAGGAATACGAATCATGTCTCAATAAATAATAACCCTGAATGTTAAAGGCTTAAACTCACCAATCAAAAGACATAGACTAGCAGATTGGATTTTTAAAAAAAGACCCAACAATATGCTTCCAGCAAGAGACTATTCTTAGGAAAAGACATCCACAGACTAAAGGTGAAAGGTTGGGATAAATCATACCACTCACATGGTCTGCAAAAGTGAGCAGGGTTTATATCCTCATAACAAATAAAATAGACTTCAAGTCAAAGTCAATCAAAAGGGATAAAGAAGGATATTTTATAGTGCTTAGGGAACTATTCATCAAAAAGACATAGCAATATTAAATTTATATGTCCCAAACAATGAAGCATCTGCATTCATCAAACAAACTTATCAAGTTCAAGAGTCAAATAAATCACAGAATAGTGGGTGACTTTAACACACTTCTTTAACCACTGGATAAATCATCCAAACAAAAGCTGAACAAAGACACTATAAAACTCAATAATACAATCAATAACTTAGACTTAACTGACACATATAGAATATTTTATCCTTCAATGAATGGATACAATTACATCTCAGCAGCACATGAATTCTTCTCTAAAATAGACCATATATTATACTACAAAGCAACTCTTAGAAAATATAAAAAAGTAGAGAAACTACCCTGAATTTTATCAGATCATAATGAAATGAAGTTAGAAATCAAGGATAAAATGAAAAATAAAAGTACTCAGACAACTGGAGACTAAATAATATGCTACTGAATGAACAATGGGTTGCAAAAGATATCAAGGGGGAGATTAAAAAATTCTTACAGGTGAATGAGAACACACAATCTATTGAAATCTCTGGAACACTATGAAGGCAGTACTAAGAGGAAAGTTTATTGCATGGAGTTTATTCCTTAAAAGAAGAAAAAGTCAAGAAATAAATGACCTAACATTATATCTCAAAGCTCTATAAAAAGAACAAATCAACACCAAAAGCAGTAGAAGTCAGGAAATAATTAAAATCAGATCTTAAATCAATGAAATTGAAACAAAAGAAACAATTTAAAAAATTGAAAAAACAAAAAGTTGGTTCTTTAAAAAAATAACTAAAATTAACAAACCCTTAGCCATGCTAACAAAGAGAAGGAGAGAGAAAAATCAAATTACTAACATACATGAAGAAAAAGAAAATATCACAAGAGTCATTTCAGAAATACAGAATTAGAAATTATTTTTAAAACTCATAAAATAATAAAGTAGAAAATATCAAAGCCATTGACACATTTCTAGTAACATGATTTACCCAAATTGAATCAGGATGATATACAGATCACTTTCAAATGATGTAATAGAAGATACCATAAGAAGCCTACCAAACAAAAAATTCCAGGAATAGATGGATACACAGCTGAGTTTTACAAGACCTTTAAAGAAGATCTAATACCAACTCATATCAATTTATGTCAGGAAATAGAAAAAGAGGGAGCATTTCCAAACTCATTCTATGAGGGCAATTTCACCCTTACTCCAAAAACAGGCAAAGACACATCAAAGAAAGAAAACTTCAGACCAATATCTCTAATAAATGTAGATGCAATAAAATAAAGTTCTCAATAAAATCCTAGCAAATTGAATACAAAATCATATAAAAATGATAGTGCAGCACGATCAAGTGGGGTTCATCCCATGGATGCAAGGTTGGTTCAACATTTGGAAATCAATAAATGTAACATCACATCAATAGTCTTAATGATAGGAACCATATGAACATCTCAATAGATCAGAAAAAGCATTTGACAAAATACAGCACCCTTTTATGTTCCAAACACTAGAAAAACTAGGAATAACAAAACACATCTCAACATTATAAAAGGTATCTATGTTAAGCCTGAGGCCAACATCATTCTAAATGAAGAAAACTTGAAAGCATTCCCTCTAAAACCTAGAACAAGTCATGGATACCCTGTTTCACCATTTCTATTTAACATAGTTCTTAAAACACTGGCCAGAGCTTTTAGACAGACAAAAGAAATTAAAGGGAGAAATCAAATTAACATTATTTGCCAACAATATAATTCTATACCTAGAAGACCCCAGAAATTCCACCAGAAAATTTCTAGAACTAATAAATGAATTCAGCAAATTAGCAGGATATAAAATCAACATCCATGAATCAACGGCATTTCTGTAAATGTACTCAATAATACAGAGAAACTACTCAATGAAACATGTGAAAGATCTCTACGATGAAAAGTACACAACACTGAAGAAAGAAATTAAAGAAGACCTTAGAAGATGGGAAGATTTACTCGTTCTTGGATTGGCAGAATTAATATTGTCAAAATGACCATATTACAGATTTAAAAAGCTGCTTTTTCTAAAAAAAAATAAAGAAACAAACAAAAAAAATAAACTTCTTTAACTAAAAAGCTTCTTCTCAGCAAAAGAGACAATCAGTGAGGTTAATAGAGACCCTACAGAATGGTAGCAAATCTTTACCACAAACACATCAGATACAGCCCTAATTTCTAGGATATATAAAGTACTCAAAAACCTTAACACCAATAAATAAATAAATAACCCAATCAATAAATGGGCCAAGGAACTGAACAGACACTTCTCAGAAAGTGATATGTAATCAATAAATAAATATATGAAAAAATGTTCTACATGTCTAGCAATTAGATAAATACAAATGAAAACTACTCTATAATTTCATCTCACTCCAGTCAGAATGGCAGCTATTAAAAATGCAAATAACAATAACTGTTGGTGAAGATGACGGAGGAAAGGCACACTCATACATTGCTGATGAGACTGCAAATTGTCGCAGCCAACCAGGAAAGCAGTATTGAGATTCCTTGGAAAACTGGGAATAGAACCATCATTTGACTCAGCTATCCCACTCCTTGGTCTATACCCAAAGAACTTTAAAACAGTGTACTACATGGATGCAGCCACATCAATATTTATAGCAGCACAATTCACAATAGCTAAACTGTGGAATCAACCTAGATACGCTTCAGTAGATGAATGGATATAGAAAATATAGAAAATGTGATATATGTTTATACACACACACACACACACACACACTAGAATATTACTCAGCAATAAAAAATAATAAAATCATGGCACTTGCAGGTAAGTGGATGGAGTTGGAGAATATAATGCTAAGTGAAATTAGCCAATTCCAAAAAACCAAATGCCAAATGTTTTCTCTGAAATAAGGAGGCTGATTCATAGTAGGGTTTGGAGGGGGAGCATAGGAAGATTAGACAAACTCTAGATAGGGTAAAGGGAAGGGATTTGAAGGAAAGAGTCAAGGGGGTAAAAAAGATGGTGGAATGAGATGGACATCATTACCCCAAGTACACGTATGAAGACACGAATGCTGTTATTATACTTTGTGTACAACCAGAGATATGAAAAATTGTGATTTATATGTGTAATATGAATTGTGATGCACTCTGCTGTCATATATAACAAATTAGAATAAAAAAGAAAAACGATTCATGTAAAACATCTAATAGTTATATAAGGCTATTTTAAGCTGACAGAGAGTTAACTTTGATCACACATAATAACCACATTTTAATACCAACCATATTTTGTTTTTATAGCACAATTTATAATTTTTCTATTGCATATACCTTGGGCAAATATTGTGCTTATTACTAATTATTATTCTTATTTTTTTTACCATTGAAGCCTTCTATTCGTACGTGTGTATTGCATCCCTAGAAAAAGAATCTCAGTATTTTTCTTTCCTGTGTGTTTTTGTCATGCTTATTCATGATGATTGCTTCAGCTGAACTTATCAGCATAATGAATCCAAGTGATGGAATGGAAGCAGATTATTCTACCATTTTCTTAGATTTTTCAGTTGCACATCAATTCTTGAATTGATTATCCATAGTCACTTAACTCGTCTATGATGTTTAAACAGTTTTCCCATCTCTATCATTATTTCAAATTCATTAATGCAATCACGCTTCATTATCACTTAGGAAGTGGATGGTGAATTTGTAGCCTATCCTAATAACAACCTGCCTCTTTTCTTGACATTGTTGATGGTCTTGAGAGCATCATTCAGGAGATTCATATACATTTCCATGACAGCTTGAAGGACAGTAGAAAGACATTATTATTATTTTTTAATAGTTTTAACTTTAACCTTCTTGTAGAGATCTATATTCACATATCATCATCAAAGTAATTGAATATTTGGAATTTATTGCATGCTTTTGCCAGTGGGTTTTATGCTTTTGTGTTATGAATCAGCATCCTTTTATTTTTAGAATTTCCCTTTAGCATTTTTTGTAAGACATGCCTGGTTGTGTTGAAGTTTCTTATCTTTAGTTTGAATGGGAAAGTTTTCCCTGTCTCTCCTTCATGTGTGAAAACAGCTTTGATAGGTACTCTTGGTTGAGAATCTATTGTGTTCATTATATTTAATATATCTTCTTCTTGCCTGTAAGTTTTCTTCTGGGAAGCCCACTATTAAATCTAATGGAACTTCTTCATGTGTAATATACTTATTTTCCCTTGTAGCTCTCAGAATTCTTTCTTTGCTATTTTCACAGCTTTCTTATAACATATTGTGGCATAATCTTGTTTAGATTGAATCTTATGGGAGATATTTGATCTCCTTGTACTTGAATATTTATATCTTTCCCCAGACTTGGTAAGTTTTTTGCTTTTATGTTTTTTAGTAAGCTTTCTGAGATACTCTTATTTTTTCTGGATTTCTATAATGTGAATATTTGTTTTTTTATGCTACTGCATAGTCCTGTAAGTATTCTTCATTTTTAATTTATTTTTCTCCTTATACTAATTGTTTTTAAATAACCTGTATTTGAGTTAAAGAGTCCTTGTAAGGTAGTCTTTTGTTGACACTTTCTATTGTATTTTTATTTCAGTTATGGTATTTTTTAGCTCTAGAATTTTTTTTCTTTTTTCTTCCCTCCTCTTCTCCTTCTCCTTCTCTCTCTCCTCCTCCTCCTACTTCTTGTTCCTCTTCTTATTATTTTTTTCTTATTCTCATTCTTCTCCCTCTCCTTCTTCTCTTGAATTTCAACCTATTGTAATTCTTGCTTTGGCTCTTTAACATTTCCTAATTTTGTTGAATTATTTCTCTGTGTTTTTTGAAGTTTACTGAGACTCATTTAAATCAATTATTGAATTTATTATTGGGCTCACTCCATTTCTTTGGAGTAAACTACTGTGTAATTAACATTCTCTGATGTATTTCTTTCTTTCTTTTTTTGTTTTTTCATGTTTCTTATCAATTAATTTTGGTGTCTTCACATTTAGTAAAGTAGTTACATCTTCAAGACTTTGTGAGTTAGTGTTACTGTTGGATGATGTTTCCTATTGGAGAGTGCTTGTTAGGTGGGGTGTAGGCATTCAGACACCAGTAGAGGTAGAACCATGTAGTTTCTTTAAAGCTGTTATCTGAAGTTGGTGATGACAAAGTTTGCAGGGACCATCAGTAATTAATGCTATGGATACCTGCAGTAATATTGATGGTCATAGGCATATTCAGTGTCATGACTGCTGAGTTCTTCTTGCTCTCTTTTTGTCTAGACAGGGAACTTGTGGCTGTAGGAATCCTTCTTGTCAGTAGGATTGGTTGCAGGTCCACTTGCAATGGTTGTAGACATAGCACAATTGCCTGAGTGGCAAAGGAGCTGAGGCATGAAGCATGAGCACACAAAGGGAACACATCTCTTGAATCTGGGTTGGTAATAAAATTGGTCCTTTGGTATAGGTACCCTCATTACTGTGGTGGTAATTTATGCTTGTGGAGCACCTGGGGAGATGAGCTCAGGTTTGTGCAGTGTAAGAGTGGCTCTAGGCTACTCTACTCTTACTGCCAAATGTTGACAGGAGAAGTGTGTGCAGACTCATCTCTGAGGATCCCCAGTGGGAATGAGTATTGTTTACCTAAGTGACAAGAAATGACCATGCACTCTGTGGAACACTGGGTACTGCAATGCAGCTGCTTCCTGCCACATATCTAATACTGATGAAGACTAAGTATCAAGCAGTGATGCTGCTATCTAAGGTTTGACAGGTTCTTCTTTCAATCATTTGAATATAGCATCTTACTTTCTTCCAGTCTTCAAGGTTTCTATGGAGAAATTGTCTCAAAGTCTATGAAGGCTCCCTTTTATGTGACGACTTGCTTTTACTCTTGCTCCTTGCAAAATTCTCTTGTCTTTTGGTTATTTTATTATAATAAGTCTTGGTTCATACCCTTTTGGATTTAAACTATTGGGTGATTTTAATATGGAGGTCCCTTTCACTCCTTAGATGTAGAAAGTGTTCAGCCATTATTAAAAAACAAACACACTTTCATCCAATTTTCTTTCTCATTTCCTGCTTGGATTTCCATAATTCATCTATTGTTCCACTTGCTTATGTCCCATAATTCCTATTGCTTTCCTTATTCTTTTGTATTATTGTTCCTATGACTGATTAATTTCAAATTACCAGTACTTGAATCCTCTGTTTTTTTTTTTCTTCTTGACCAATCTGTGGTGGAAGTTATCTATTTTATTTTTTGGTTTAGCTATTGGATTCTCTACTCAAAGACTTTTTAAAATAGTTTTTGTTTCTTTGTTGAACTTCTAATTGTGGCATGTATTGTTTCTCTAAATTTACTTGGTCATCCTTCAGTGTATGCATGTGTGTGTGTGTGTGTGTGTGTGTGTGTGTGATGTAACTCATTAAGTTTCTTTAAGAGGATCATTCTGAATTCTCTGTTAGTAAGTCTATAATGTTTATAACTTCTTATCCTCTGATAGTGGGGTCTTAATAATTTCATTTGGTGGTGCTATTCTTTTTTTATTATAATTCATGGCCTTGTATTCTTACACTGATCTCTGCGTGTGTGAGGAGGCATATCTTCTGGGCTTTATAGATTTACTTTGTCAGTGAAAGACCTTCAACATTCAGCCATCCTGGGGTCTGGATAAGAAAATATTTAAAAACTGCAAAACAGGGGAAATAAAAACCTCTGTCCTAGAGAAGAGAGACAGAAAATAAAAACACAACAAGCAATACATTAGCATGTAATGAAAGCATCAATAGAGCAAAGAAAAGACATTTAGAAGGGCTAGGATTGGATAAGAATTGCAGGTTTAAAATTTGAGTTTAATAATATGAGTAAGCCTCAATGAGAAAGTGACATTTGGGCCCAGGGGCGATGTGGGCAAAGGAGTTACACAGGGGCAAGAGGAGATATTATGAAGGTCCTAGGATGGTAAGATTTGGCAACAAAGAAGACAACGTAATATCTGGTGGATTGAGCAGGTGGAGAGTAGTAATTGTTGAGGCAAAAAGGTTGTGGGAAACCTGAACACACAGAGCCTTTGGAGGTTTAGCTTTTTATTCATGTAAAATGGGGAGCCATGGAAGAGTTTTAAGCATAGAAATGACAGGGCCTGACTTAGATTTTTAAATGATCTCTCTGGCTACTGTTTTCAGAATGAATAGCTCAAAATCAAGGGAAGACAGTAGGAATCCCGTTGAAAAGTTAATTGCAAAAGTCTAACCATGCACTGCATCACCCACGTGAAGACTGATTCCCAATGTCTCTTCCGAAGGTCTTACTCTGCTTGGTTCTTGGGTGATGACCATAAATACAAGTCTTCCCCAGACTATGAAGGCAAATGTGAACAATAATTGGTTTTTGTTTTTGTTAAGTTAAATTTGCTGTTTGGAATTTCACAGAATAAATATAGAACAAGACACAAAAATTTCCTCTTTTTTAAATATTAAAATCCATTTTATCTCAAAAAAAAAAAAAAGAAAAAAGTCCAACCTCATGTTTGTAGCCTGAACTGTGAGATAGAGAGCAAGTAATGTGAAATGACCAGACTCCAAAAGTATTTGGAAAATAAAGTGAACAGGAATTCCTGACAGATGATGTGAAGGTTATGAAAGAAAGAAAGAAGTCAGAGATTGTTCTAAGGCTTCATAGCTGATCTCAAAAAATGATAATCGAATCAATGATTATTATGTACTTCTAGAATGAAGGCACCAGAGGGATTGATAGGGTCTTATATACTTGGTACATTGAAATGAAATAGTATGAGGGGAGACCGCTTAGAAGAGATAATAATTAAAGTGGCTTTCAGTAGAGATGAGTATGTGTTTTAGGTAACAAAAGGAAGGAAAGATGATAATGCAGATTGTAGGGATGTTAGCGAGTAAAAGGCAGGAAGGATCAAGGAATGTAAGTAGAGGACTGGTGAGAGTTGATGAAACAGAAGAAGACAGAAAAAGAAGTAGGAAGCAGAAACTGTCCTTGTGTACTGAGTGAAAGATCTTAAACTTTATCATGGACATTGGGGATAGTGTCTGGAAGGTGTTAACAGAGGCACGGCATGATTATTAAATAAATAAAAAGAACAATTTGGGAAACACTATGTAATAAAAGATATGTTGAAAGGAGACAGAAGTTCATTCTGTAGTTTAGATGAGACATGATGGAAATCAATAAGGCTGAAGCTGAGTGAACCCACACCAAAGAGGAAGTCAGGTCTACAAAATATGGTTGGATCTTAGAAGAGGAAAAGAGGGTATTCTGGGCATCATCACCTGAGAGAGGAAATGAAGGACATTGTTGTGATCTTACAGTTGGTCCACCAAGGTTAGTGTGTTGGAAGGTTGGAACACAGGGTGGTGGTGTTGAGAAGGGCTGGAACATTTAGAAGGGTCAGTTTACAAGGATGTCCTTGAGTCACTGGGTGAATACCTTCAGAAGGTATTGTGAGACCCCTGCCTCTCTCTGAGCCCCTGTTTTGAGATATAATCTCTTCCTCACACAAACATTCTCACCATGATGTGGCATGGCCAAGAGGGTCCTCACCCAAGGTGAACAGATGGAAGTTCAATACCCTTGAACCTCCAGAACTATGAGGTAAATAGACTTCTTATAAAGTTATCTTGCCTTAAGTATTGTTTTATAGTAATAAAAATGAACTGAGGTATATACAGGTTTGAACAGGTAGATGATGAACAAAGTGAGACTGTGGAATATCCAAGGTGAAATTATTAATCGTTTCAGATAAGTGAATCTCAGATCTGTTGAAAAATTCCTCTGAGAATTTTGATTGGAGAAGCATAGGATATTAGTGATAGCTGAACTGCATACTTGGATAATTTCACATAAAGTGAAAAAAATAAGAACAGAGATGATTAAAATATTAATATTTAGAGGCAAACTAAACAAAAGTGTCCATAAATAAAACATGAAATGGGAAGAGAAGAAGGACTTCAGGAGAGATGAGTGTCATCCAAGTATTATGTAAAAGAGGGGATTTTCAAGACTGCCAGATGCTCTAAACTCTGAAAAATGTGACCAGATACATTCCATGGAGTTGGCCATATAAATGTTTTTAGTGGTATCCACAAAATGCTGTGGTTTATGATGCTATAAAAAAAACAGACATTCAGCATGGAAGCTTTCCAACCAATGGTACAATAGGCAGGAACATGGAAGAAAGTGGAAAATAGACTCAGTGTAAAAAACAGGTCAACATTTGCAACATTTGCAAGGGAGATTGCATTAGCCAGGTATAGAATTCAATATATCCATTTTCTCTAGTCTTTGTGTCTAAGAGTATTGTCTCTCTGCTTTCACACAGCTTAGTTTTATGCATGTGTCTTGTAATTGGAACTTGAGATTTATTTTCCTGGATCCATGTAGAAATTTCTTTTAAAAAAATTATTTTTGTAGGTTCTTTTTAGTAGAATTCGTTTTGATATAATTATACAAACATGAAGTATATTTTATTCTAATTAAGACCCTTTTCTTATGGATATACACAATGGTGGGATTCACTATGGTGTATTCATATATGTACATGGGAAAATTATTTCAGATCTATTCTATTGTCTTTCCTTTTTCCATCCTCCCTCCTTTCCTTTCACTCCCCTTTGTCTAATCTACTAAATTTTTTCCCTTCCCCTACTTATTGTGGAAATTTCTATGGAAGAGAATCCCTTCCTACCTATTCTTTGCCTTTGTCAATTGCCATACGTGTCTGCATGATAGAAATTTGACCAGTGCTTGTCACATAGAAAGCAACAATCAGTGTTAATTAGTAAAAGTAAAAACAATCTTAGTTCAATATAGATGACTAGCCATTTTAAATCTTGTCAATTTCATGCAGTCTTAGTAGATTTACAGTAGGAACTTTTCCTTAGCCACATGGCCGCTCAATTTTGGAGCATGGTTACCTATTTGCAATCAATGCCGCTGGATATGAGTGATGGGGTAAATAAAGGTGAATGGTTCAGAATGACTCATTTTCCTCTTCGGAGAGAAACTTAAAATAGAGTTTCCTCCTGATGGCGAGGTCAAAAAGGCCACTTCATATACAATGTTCTTGAAATATATTTGGTGCTGTGGGACTGCTCATCACTTCTTCCAAACATTTCACCAGTTTTCCTACTTTTCAAATTACACGTCCATCTGTCTTTTCAAAAGGAATTGCTATACTTATTCTAATGTATGAATAATTCTAATAATAGACCATCGGAATACAGAAAAAAATATTCCAACTACTTGTCCAAGTTAGCATTCTACATGACAAAGAGATAACGAACGTCCTCAGTACAGGGCAGCAGAGCTAAATTAAATCCGACCTAACTTTAAAAAGTGTGTGAGAGATGGTGTTGTCAGGGACCTGAAAATACCAAGTACCCATAAATAGATGTGACTAATGGTAGATTTTCAAAAGTATATAATCCAAGTAATCCTTGTCACTAATACCTGGAAATGATGGAAGCAAACATCTACTATAAACATTGATAAATATATTTTAAGCTCAGAATGTTCTTGGTATAATGTGCAATGCTCCTACCTTAGACAAATTGTTGGGCTCTACCTTAGTTATTTCATTATGTATACACTCTAAGACAGATATTTACTCTTCCTGACCGTGAAGATAAAGAACATAGATCAGAACCATTGAGGTCTGTTCTCTCTTACTGTTAGGAACACCTTGTTCCTTTACTAATTTATTCCTTTAAGTATACATCACATTTTAGGCAACCTTCTCATATCTTTCCCACGTCTTGTGTTTTTGTAATAGGCTACTGTGATAGATATACTGGACAGTTAAGACTGAGATATGGAGCATGTGACATACTGATGCATCAAGTCTAGGGCTACCTGTTCAGTTCTTGTTCCCTCATCATTCCCAATCCTGGAGACACTGTAGTTTTCCCTGACTTGGACGATAAGCTCAGACTTTGGAGGTCCAACAGCATTAAGCCTGGGACCAGAAAAGAGTGAGCCTTCAAGTAAATATAGATCCATAATTCCCTACTCTACTTCAGTTCCCAGTGATTTCTGATTCCTCTGGCTTTATCACTATTCAGTTTACATACATAATACTTTACATACATAATACTTCATTTATTAATCTGATGTTGATTGAATGAGAACATTGACTCTTTTTCTGTTTTTCCACACCATGTGTCATCTTCTACCTTACGGCAAAGAGACTCAAACAAGTTCAGTATCTAAGATCAATTTTTGAAAACTTTGACAAAATTCTCCTTATACTCAATTCAGTTATCAAGTATCAAGGTGGGAGTCATTCTGAAGTTGAGTTCACTATGAAGTTAGGATTCTTAAATTTAATCTTTATAAATTTAAACTGCTGCAGGGCCAAAAAGTAAATATTTTAAAGAACATAAGAAAGACAGAGAATAACATATATCTTAAAGTTAGGGGAAGGTTCTCACCAGGATGTCTGAGGACTAAGTCCACCATCACATCAGCCTGCAGGCCAAGCTACAGTGGAAATTGCACTTAGTTCTGTCAGTGCCTCAGACAGTGGTAGTATGAATGGATGGTCACTGAAGTCTTCTATCCTCCGCTATAATACCCACACACATTTCTCTTCCCAGTCCCACACCCACACTTCTTATATATGTCCATTTTCTCCATCTTACGTTACTTGCTATGAACAGTGAAAGAGAAGTCTTTAGCTGAAGCCTCTCTCCTTCCCCATGAGATTTCCCACCCTATACCCCACTGTATAGAAACACTGACTCTACCACTGACCTTGGAAATTCAACCTAATAGCTATGTATGCATTTTTTCACCATTATCTCTGGACTGAGGTTAGGCATTGTAGGTCCTCCAGAGAAACAGATTCTAGAAGTCAAACTTAGACTAGTTCCACGTTCTTATACAACTTTCAGATTCATCCATGTTTTAGGAGCGTTATCTAAGACATGTGACCTAATTTCTGAAATGGAACCTATACCATTTTTTATTTCATCATAAAATAATCTTATTTTTTTTATAATTAAAGATTATGTATAAGGTGATTAGCATAGTAACCAGCACATACCAAATACCCAATAATGTAATCTCTGGTAATGATGAGCATGACAATGGAATGAAACTACTTGTTCTCAGGAAGATATTGCCAAAACTTCAATTAACATTAAACCCTGTTCTTGTTCCTCTCAGTAGTATATTTGAATAGGTTCCATATTCCCTCACAAAAGGTATGCCTTTTCTTTCCTCAGAAAATGTCAGGGGATTTGTGAACTAACTTAAGAGAAAAGTCACTTGTTCTGAAAAAGGACAGATGCCATCACCAATGGCTTTAGGTTGGTTGTGAATCCATTCAAATTGGACCCTAGTATCTACAGGCAAATGGGAAATATTACCATTCTCCAATTAGTCTTGAGAAAATAGGAAAGTTTATTCCTGTGTATTCCACCCTAATTTTCCGAGAACTTTAAAATTTAACTATTACATTCATTGATTTGATATGTAGAAAGACAACTTATAATTTAAATTTATCTTTTTACCAGCTTAAAGTTTTGGTGTCAATTGCATAAAGACAGATATGCATTTTTGTTTATGATAGCACTTAACAAGTGCTTAACAGTGTCATGGGAGGTATGTGAGGGGGTGAATTATATTTCAACATTCATTTAGAAATCTTTGGAACTTAATGTTGTACAAGTAGAATGAACCAAAAATGGAATAGCTGTAGCTATTTTTGATGGATATTCCAGCAGTGATATATTAAGTTCTTTTGCATTTTTGTTTATTTAGCTTGACAGAGGATATTAAAAAGTTGTCCTTGATTAATCACCTTAATATCTTATATTTGTATGATACTTTTCATCCCAAAGGCATAATAACCTATGTTTATACACTTTTATAAACTTGAGACAGAATTGAACTTTTCTTAACCAGGAATAGTAGAAATCCATCTGTGGCAGACATGTATGCCCCAGTGAAGGAGATAAGGGATTTCAGGTCGAGATTACTAAGCAAGATTCATATGGTTCAAATATACTAAAATCCTAACAACTGAGAAAATTCTGGCTTATCTGATGAGTTTTGGGAAAGCATTTCACTGACAACATTAATTAATATACTATTTATAACTAATCTACTGTTTATACAGTTTATGTTGAACTGTTTCTTATTATTCTTAGTATGTGAGGGGGGCTTCATGAGGTTTGACATGTCCTGTCCAAAACCACTGACTCATTCCCCTGAGCTTAATCTTTTAAAATCATAATGAACAGTTCATCAATCATTTACTTAAAATTTTCAAGAAGATTTGGTTTCGGACTCATTTTCCTTTGGTTACAATGGAGAATAATGGGATCTTTCTCTCTCTCTCTGTCCCCCTCTCTCTCTTTCCTTCCCTTTCTCATACACACACACACTTGAAAAATCCTAAATACAGAATTCAGGATACCAACAGGTTGGTCTTTATTTTGGTACTGATGAACTTTCTGTTAATGTCTTTCTAACCCCAATTTCTTAGTTTATATTTCTTCCTATAGATTTCAGTGGAGATAGCTCATACATTATGATGATGGCATATTAAATGTTTGAATCTTTCAAATAATTTGTTTGACTCTTAAAATTAAAAATATCATTAAATTAAAAATTACCAAATTCTTCTTGGTTCTAAAACATCTTTGAATAGTGTAAACTTAGCTTTTATGCTAGGTGTTATTGCGTGAGAACAGCATGAATGTATTTATAAGATTTAAAAGATTCCCAGTGTCCAATTGATTTCTTTAAAGTTCTGTTTACTTAGGAAATATCTATCATGTGTTAAATCAAATTGAAAAAGAGAGCAAACTCAAAGTATTGTTAAAATATGTTATTAATATTTATATTTTGAAAGAACAAGACCAAACTCTATCTTGGAATGTATGTAGGGTATAGCTGTACCCTCTCTTAGTCAATGCTTCAAGCTCTTATGTATTCAAATTTATGCAAACTACTATTGGATTTGAGATATACCATGTTTTTTTTAACTTGTATCAAAGATGATTTTCCCCATTTTATTATTTTATTTTTCAGCAACTAGTAGCATTACTAAACTTTGAAGTTTTCATACCCAGTTTATAAATCAAGGGACTGGAATAGTACTTAAAAAGAAATAAGGAAGCTAAATATCATGGTCTAGAGGGAAAAATCCGCGTGTGCTGCTTGGTTGTTTTGTGACAGCTATAATTTCAGATGACGTATATGTTTACTTTGTTGCTCCCGAAGGTACAACAATATCATGCCTTGTTCATGTTGCTTAGAAACAATCAACCCCACTTTCTTCATAGCCTATTATATTTCTCAGAAAGTTGCTTGCATAAGGAACTCTCCCACATTAAATCTTGGTGCTTAGGAAGTGGATTGTGCCTGTGCGCTTGGAAACAGATGATTCTGCAGGCTGAATTTTATGGGAAAATAAGAACCGAAAATAAAATACATTTTGGCAAACTCAACTGGGTTAATACAATCTTTCCATCAACCATCTTTTCCCTGGGAGCCCTAGACTGCAAATAATTGATCTAGTCAAGATATTTTTCCTAACATCCATTTTAAAGTAATGCCTAAGTAAGGTTCAATGTTCAGCCCAACTCCATAAATTACTGAGACCAGAATCAGAATTTTATATGTAAGTTAAGTAGAAAACAAAGGCAACAGAAAATGTAGACCTGGTTTCTACTGTTCTGTCTTATTTACCTAATTCTGCTTTGTGTTAAACCTCGCTAGTTTATGTAAGTCATTATTTTTCCCTCAGTCAGGGCCTATGCTATGATTATTTATACATTCACTCAATATTATACATTGTGCATTGAAGGTGGCAAATCAATATTTGGAATGTTCTGGAACACCTATAAGACTTATTCTGATGTGACAAAATTGTTCTGTGAAATGGATGGCAAAGTATATATTTGCCCTTGATATTTTGAATTTCTAAAAATGGAACATACTGACATTAGGCACCTAATCAGTCAAATTAATTCATCTGAAGAATTCTTTCCTAATATATCAAAAAAAGTGTCCAAAAATCTATGGTTGGAATCCAAGATCCTCTGTTATTTGTCATTGCTTGTATCCCTGATCTCAAGTTCATGATTTTTTTCTCCTATATACCAAATATGCTAACAAGTTTGAATTATGTTTAGATGATCATACATCCTGTTCTGCCCAATTTTGGCATGGCTTATACCTGTTGTCTTGGCATAATTTAATAACAATGGTTTTCATTTTTAAGTGTATTGATTTGGAAAAAAAGTGTCATCCTAATTCCTTATACTTGCTTAATGGCTATGTGATACCTTGTGTTTTTGTAGATTTTGGAAAATTATCGTTACAACTTCCAATATTACACATGGGCCAAATTATTCAACTTTTAGGTCTTCATGCATCAAGTTAGTAGTCGAATTGGTGGAAGGTTTCTGAGAGTTTCAAGTTTCTGAAGAGCTGTCTAAAACTAGAATTCTGGAAGCCTGTTAGGTTTAAGTATTTGAAGTATTTTTAAGTTTAGGTATTTTTTTTTCCTACTGGGAAATTCCAGCACTATACCCTTCTTTGAATAATAATGTGGACACTCTGGATCTAACTTTAATATCCATTAAGGCTATGGTTGACCTCTTCTCTACTCTTCCATAAGAATCCCAAAACATGGAAGTATACATATGATATATATTTTCAATTCAGAAATTCTTTCCTTATTTTTTAATATTTTTTCTACATTTTATTGGTGCATCATAGTTGTACAAAATGATGGGATTTATCGTTACATAATTGTACAGTCACACAATATAACAATGTAATTTGGCCAATATCACTCCACAGCACTCCCCACTCCTTCCCCATCTCTCACCCCTTAGCACCTTTCTTCTATTAATTTCCCTGTGGTTTTCATGAGCTCCCCTCAACCTTTCTTTTCCTGTTTCTCCTCTAGCTTCCTTGTGTGAGAGAAAACATGTGACCCTTGACCCTTGAGTTTGACTTATTTTTTTTACATAATGGTGTCTAATTCCACCCATTTTTCTGCAAATGACATAACCTCATTTTTCTTTATAGCTGAATAAAACTCCATTGTGCATATATTCCACATTTTCTTTATCCATTAATCCACTGATGGGCACCTAGGCTGTTTCCATAGTTTGGTTCTTGTGAAGTGTGCTGCTATAAACATGGATATGCATGTATCACTGTAGTATGAGAACTTTAATTCATTAGTGTAAATACTGGGGAGAGGTATAGCTGGATCAAGTGGTAGTTCCATGCCTAGCCTTTTGAAGAACCTCCATACTGATATCCATAGGGATTTTACTAATTTACAGTCCCATCAACAATGTAAAAATGTTCTTTTTTTTAATATTCTCTCCAGCAGTTATTATTATTTGTATTCCTGATGACTGCCTTTCTAAATGGTATGAGATGAAATGTCAGTGTGGTTTTGATTTGCATTTTCCCAGTTGCTAATGATGTTGGACATTTTTTTCATATATTTCTTTGTTTGTCATCTATATTTCTTCTTTTGATAAATATCTGTTTAATTCATTTGCCCATTTATGAACTGGATTATTTGATTTATTTTGGTGTATAGATTTTTGAGTTCTTTGTATATTTCTAAGCCCAAGAAGAATAATTAAATCTTAAAGAGTAGTTATCAAAGATTTTCTTCCATTTTGTAGATTCTCTCTTCACATTCCTAATATCTCCTTTGCTGTGCAGAAACATTTTTAATTTGAAGCCATCCTATTTATTAACTCTTGGCATTATTTCCTAAGCTTTAGGGCTTCCTATTGAGAAAGCCTTATAGCCAGCCTGAGCCTATAAGCTGAAATATTGACCCTATGTTTTCTTCTAGGAGTTGCATAATTTCTGTTCCAAGGAATTTCTTTAATGATAGTGATATTTCTATTTTGGTGATATTTCTAGTGATATTTCTAATTTTGGTCTCTTTAGATGGAGCTAAGAACTTCAAAACAGAAAATGTCATAGTACTAGAGTACACATTGGTACCTTTGATAAAGATTATGCTTGTTTCTTTCCTTTTCCTTGGCAAAAATTCTGACACTCAATAGCAATATATTTGGCACATCTGCCTGGTTGAGTTACTTTGGCTTAAATGAATGTAGATACACACAGATTTTCTGCATGGAACTCAACAGCATTGCTTTTATCCCTGGATTTCTGTATACTTGTTTCCCAATCCTCTGCCTTGGTTTTTAGCTTTCAGTGTGCGAGTAAACATTTATTTTCTCCTTTGACTCAGGTCATGCCACTTCTGTCACAGTTAATATAAAGCACGGGCATTGGCTAAAGGAACAATGCTGCTCTGAAAGCCTGTAGTTCAAACACCATTCCAATTCTTGCTCCCTGCCTTTACTTTTAGTCGTAAAAGTGTAGGAGCAGGACAAAACTCACAGTTCTTAAGATTTCTGTATACTTGTTTCCCAATCCTCTGCCTTGGTTTTTAGCTTTCAGTGTGCGAGTAAACATTTATTTTCTCCTTTGACTCAGGTCATGCCACTTCTGTCACAGTTAATATAAAGCACGGGCATTGGCTAAAGGAACAATGCTGCTCTGAAAGCCTGTAGTTCAAACACCATTCCAATTCTTGCTCCCTGCCTTTACTTTTAGTCGTAAAAGTGTAGGAGCAGGACAAAACTCACAGTTCTTAAGACACTAGCAGAATTTTATTCTGGAAGGAACCTTGGGTAGTTTCATAGGCACCAGGGCCACTTGTGATTTCTGGAGGTGCCTGCTTTGGGTCTTATGAAAGGAATGTGGGAAAAAAATGTTGAAAAAATATTGATTGAATTAATGATATATTTTATTAAATGATAATGATCTTCAATGCAGAAGATTACTTATGAAAAATCATAAGAACCATTATGAATCATGCCCAGGGTATGTATGATTGTGTGTGTGCATGTGTGTGTGTGTGTGTATGTGTGTGTGTGTGTGTGTGCGCACATGATCATAGACTGATGCCTGAAAAGTGTTTCTCCTCTTCCTTCTTTCTTTCCTTCCTTCCTTCCTTCCTTTCTTCTGCAGGAAACACACTTAAGACTTAGGTGTGAGCTGAGGAAGGGGACCTCTCCCACTAACACGAGAAGAGTCTTACTTGTGCTCTTTGGCTCTGCTCAAGTAAAATGCCAAATTAACTAATGATGTCTTAAAATGGGTAGCCACTGAGCATACCTGCCTCTGATAAGTCTGACAGAACTCAGCTCCTGATGAGCAACTTGGGCTGCATGATCTCTTGAGGTCCATGAATGCAGGGTTATCGGTTTTGTCTCTAAGAAAATGTTTTCTTGCCCAAAGGCATATAATTATTTATTGCAGATGGTATGATCTTGCTTGGATTCTAGCAATCTATACTCTCAATATATTTTCTAAGCCTAAGAAGAATAATTAAATCTTAAAATTAGTTGACATATGGGAAATGATTAAAAAAATATGATCTTTTTCTTCAGCAAACCCCTTGGGTATTATTCTCAAAGTCTACGTGGATTTCTGTTCACCATACTTCAAGAATAAAAATAACAGAAATAGAAAGATTAATCAAGAGTGAATATAATAATCTGAGATAGAAGAATGCTAAATAGAAACTAAATGTTGGATATGTGAAAGTTAAAAGAAACATTATGAAGTCCATAGCTATCAAACACCCACTCAATGGATTAACTGGGTTTTCTAGGGGAATAGAGAACCCCTGCTTATATATGATTAAAATAGGGGATTTATTAGATTGCCTGACACAACCAGAAGCTGCATAGCCCCATAATCGTAGTCTGCATGGTGGAAAGCTGTAGGAACCCGTAGCTGCTTGGTTTAGGAAGCTAGAGCTGTTGAAGAAGAAGGACCAATGATTCAGCCCTAATGGGGACCGAAGGCCTGGAAACTCCCTGGAGAGTCCTTGTTCAGAGACTCCATTGAAAGAGTGAAGGAGCTGGGTCCAATGTCCTCATCCAATCCCAACAGCAATGGAAACACCCACTCAAAATAGATGGAGCTTGTGTCTGCAGTAGTTTCCTCATTCTTCCACCTGTTTGTTCCATCCAGCCTCCAACGGATTGGACTGTGCTGCCCACATTTAGGGTGGGCTCCCACTTCAGTGTGCTCTCTCTTATGCCCATCATTCCTAGAAACAACCAGAAATCTCTTAAATTTAGGCAACTCTTAATCCAGTCAAGCTGAAAGTTAAGATGAAGCATTGTACTGGGTCATTGCTGTCAAGGTGCTACTTTGGGATGAAAAGATTATTTTCTAAAGTGTGGGAAGGGTTGGGGAATAAATGAATGATGTCGATTTACCCAGAGTCTAGTAATAGCAGGAAGCCATTACTTCCACCAAACCTAAAGGGTCAAGCAGAGCAAGTGATGCTATCAGAATCCAGAAAGGACTGAGAGCCTCCAACAGGAGCTGGAGAAGTCAGCACACACCCTGCTATAAGCATAGTGCTAAGTTAGAATGGAGGGAGAAGTAACCTGAGCTCTCTTTTTACATTTCTAGGTTTCTGATGTTTCTTATTATTTAAATAGAATAATAAAAAAAAAACAGAGTTCAATGGATCCCACAAGTTGATCCTTAGGGATCAACTCTCCTGATTCCAGAACAGAACTCTGAAAATGGAAAATTTGTTCTGGGAATGAGGGAAAGGGAGCTAAATGAGTGGAGAATTCTCAGTACAAATAAATAGAACAATGTTATGACTTGGGTATTATTTTCCAGAGGCAGAACCTGAGTATAGCATTGTTTTAATAGTTTGCCCAAGGTCACACAGCTATTGGAAATCATACCACTGCCTTGAATTTATATTTTTTACTCAATAGCCAATACTAATTACTATGGTATATTGCCATTCCAATAATTACACTTTTTTTTTCAGTTGATTCCAACTGTCAAACATAAAACTAAAGGAAAATACACATAATATAATCAGAATTTATTAATGACAAACTAAATTGAAAGCCAAATGTTAGAAGAGCAAAAACTATGTAACATACAGAGTCAGCATAGGGAACATCAGTAAATATTCTTTTCCATTCTTTGCTCTGATTGCAGAATGTTTTAGTTCTTACATTCCCAGAAAAAGCTCAGAATTCCTGTCACATCCATACCAAATTAGGTTTTGCATGCTCAGGGCCGTAGGCATGAATGTTTTTGCAAATTGGATGAAGAGAGCATTGCAATGGTCCAAAGGCTCACAAGTCAGCTTGCATTTATAGCATAGCTTGGCCCTTTGCCTAAACTGTCAGCTTGGGATGTGTGAGTGTGAGGGGAAAAAGTTGAAACTGCTCTTATTTCATACTTTAAACATTAAACAGAAGCCATAAGAAAAATTCTTCCAATATTTTATTATATGTAGCACTTCTGTATTTCTAAACTAATAGAATCATGTAAAGAGACTACAAAGAAATACAGTCAATGGAATTTATTCAAACCAAGGTGAGAAACTTGTATTATGTCATTTAAACTAATACATGTATTTGTTTTCTTTACACCAATATTTTCAATACAGTATAGAATTAAAATTAAAATTACCATGGAAAATTAAATTTGCATCATTTTAGCTCTTATTGCAAGGAGGCATCATGATAAACTACAGTACACAGTGAGTTTGTTTTGTTTAGATTTTCTTTTCAATACTCAGTGTCAAATTGTATGGGGTTCAGAGGATGGAGAGGCATCATTAAGCATCAAACAGGGAGTTTCACTAAAGTGTAAAGAGATGAAACAGACAAAGGGTGAGCTGTCCAAATGGGCATTTTTCCTGTAATTTGTCATTTAATATCCAGACTCATAAAAGAAAGAAATTAGGAAGTGCATTTTCAAATGAAGGAGAACACACTAGGAATAAACAAATCACTAATGCTGTAAAGGAAAGAAATATCATAACTTCTGGGAAATTTTTTTTAAAGATAAAGAATAAGAAATGTAACATAAAAGATAAACAGAGAGAAGTCAATTGTCAGATATGGGAAGAAAGACATGTGCTCCAGTCAGATGAACTGGCCTGGGCCGTGGCATACGGGGATAGCGGGTTAGGTAGTTTACCTATATGATCTTCTAGGGGTATTAATTAGAAGAGAACCTGAGGGTTTTGGTTAAATAGAGTCAAAATATGGTAGAGAACATGGAGGTTTCAATGCCAAACCAAGAAAATGGAAAATACTGGACTTTTTGTGCATCTGGGGAATGGCTAGAGAGGGTAAAATCAGTGTCATCTTCGTCTGGATATCCCATCTACTGGAAATTAATTTAGTCTTGAAAGAAACGTGAAATTCTTCAATTAATTTTGGAAAAATTTATAAACAAGTTGCATTTAATCTCCCTATCCCTACTCTTTTTACTACTTCATAGAAATCCATGTGAAAATGTAACACTAACATGTGTCTCTAGTGTTGCTTTATGTGTACATTTGTTATAATACATATTGCAAATGCTTTCTTATTTCAGCCCCTTTTGTGTTTCATTCTTTGCATATTGGAAGATGGGTTTCTGATATCCATCAATTTTGTATGAATATAAACACATTTCGTTTTTTTCATTGTTGTACGGTGGTCCCTCATGTGGATTTACACAGTACATTTATACAGAGATGTTTATGTCTGACCAGTATGCTTCAGGGATTTATATCCTAGAATCTGCTGGTGCCTACACGGCTGTCTTTGCCTATCACAGGAGACACCAATGAAGTGGCACTTGGAGTCCTGCAGAAGTTTCTACTTTTAGCTTGGAGAAGAGAGCTTTGAAGAGCTCTGTTTTCACCCTTACAATAAGGAAAAAAAAAAAAAAAGAAAAAGAAAAACAAGCTAGATTAGACAAACTGCAATTCAAAGACTAGCCTTGACTCAAAGTTTCAGGACAAAAAGAAACACAAAATCACCAATGCTGAAAAGGAAGGAGACAGGAAATTCCATGGCAAACGGAACCTCCATATTTGCTTATCTGGGACAAATGCTGCCTGTGATAATTTAGGCCATGAAAGTCTTCAGCAGGATACCTTTAAGGAATTACTAAAAGTAGCATGAAAGTGTGAAGGCCTGGGAGATGCAGTTGTGGGAGGCCTGGGGTGGAGGGGGGGGGGAGCAGCCTCCTCGGGTGCTGGCCAGAGGAGAAGAGCAGCAGGCCAGTCAGGGGCTGCTGATCCACCCAGACTCACCTTCTCTATTTCCCTATTAAGGATAAAAGACTTGACCCGAGGGAGAAAGTTAACAAAAAGTGTGCACAGATTGGGAACAGAAATAGGGGAAATAAAAAAAAAAAAATTCTGTACCTTGGAGAAGGACAAGAACACAGAATAGTTGCCTTTCTAAGAAGGACAGCAACACTTATGAACGCCACACCTCTAAGACCCAGGTGTCTAAGACTGAGGCTTAAGTAACATGTCAGAAAACATTCCCTCCTTCCAGCCGGGTCCACACATGCAGCTACCATCACCACACTAACAAGCAGTGAGTGAAAACAGTAGTGCAGACATCTAGGGTTGCTGAAGGAGATGGACTGTCTTTGAACAGCATATGTCATTCAAAGACAAGTCTGGAGACCCATCGCCAGGCCTGGAGCAGACACCGAGGGAAAAATCTTTTGCACCCTAAGCATAAGTATTACATGGGAAATTTGAAGTCTGTATGAAACAAGGCTAATCACAGACTAAATTAATAGGAACTCCCACACTTAAGTCCTGACAGAAGGAAAGGGAATGTTTAACTCTGAGAGTAAAAATTATTTACTTTTGTATCTGCTGTTCTAGTCAACATATTTGGGTTTCAACAAAAAACTAGGACACATAAAAAATCAATACAAACATAGCTGAAAGAGACATAGCAATCATCCAAACAAGACTTACACACATAATGACGTACACATCAGAAATATCAGACACAGAATTCACAAAAACTATGATTAATATGTTAGAGGCTCTAATGAGGTAGAAAAGGATCAAATGAATATACCAGACTCCAAAAACAAAGTATAGATATGAAGAATGCTTGAAACAGGCTCATGAGCAGATTCAACAGAGCAGGAAAGTTTCAGTAAACTTGAAGATAGGTCAATAGAAACTACCTTTACTGAAGTGTCTGTTTGGGGTGGGGTAGGGAAGATCAAAAACCTGAACATTCAAGAGCTATTACAATATCAGATTTTTAAAATTTTTCTTGTAGTAATTGGGATTGAACTAGGGAACTGTACCACTGAGCTACATTCCCAGCCCTATCTATGTTTGATCCTGAACTATTCTCATTAATTTGTCCAGGCTGGCCTCAAACTTGTGGTCTCTCTGTCTCCACTTCCCTAGAAGCTGGGATTACAGATACGCACCTCTGTACCTGGCTATTATCAGTGTTATATGTTAATTGACTTATTGGAATGTATGCAGCTGAAATTCCAGAAGGAAAAATAAAGAACTTGAAGAAGAAACATTTGAAGAAATAATTGCTGAGCATTTCCCAAAATTAACCACAGACATTAAACCATAGATAAAAGAAGCCGGGGAATACCACCCAGGAAAAACACTAAGAAGTCACAGTGAGGCATACTGCCTTCAGAGATGAAAATGAAGAACAAAGAGAAAACTTTGAAAATATCTATATGAAAAAGACACAGAAGAGGAAGAATAGGAATTTATACACCAGACTGCTCATCAAAATGACAATTGAGTGCGTCTTTAAAGTGTTGAGAAAAAATATCTCTTGCAGATGGGTATTTATTGAAAGTATTCTTCAGTAGTAAAGGAGAATAGAGCCTTTCTCAGGAAAAAAATAAATTGAAGACAGTTTTTTTGCACAGATGGAATATAAAAAAGTTTAGAAACTGAGATACACATCTGGAAATGAAGAGCATCAAAAGCAGAAAAATAAAAGTAAAATAAATTTCTTTAAAATTGCCCTAAAAGGTAAATGAAATGTTAATGCTAAAATACTAATAGTGCATTGTGTTTTTATATTATACAGAAAATGAGACATTTGAGAACAATAGTGTAAGAGATGGCAGGGAAGAATTTGGAATACAGTATTAGGATGTTATTGCATTACATGAGAGGCATTATAATGTTATTTGAAGTTGACTCAAACTATTTACACATTTTTTATTGTAAAATATAATACAATCACTAAAATTGCTAAATAATGAAAGGTATAAGGAATAAGCCAGTGGAGTAAATAAAAGAGAAAAACTTAAAATGCTCAAAAAAATTGAGAAAAAGGGATTTAAAAAACCAAGAGGAAAAATTAAAAAGCAGCTGGAGAGACAGTACATTTTGATATAAACCAGTTGAAAGTAAGTTTTAATATGAATGGTCTAAAGATGGAATTAATAAACAAAACTTTTCAGGTGACACTACAAAGCAAGTCATTTGTATGTGCTGTCTATAAGAAACACACTTTAATATAAACAAGTGTCTATTTTAAAAAGAAAGAAACTGAGAAAGATATACCATGCAAACTCCTACCTAAAGAAAACTGAAGTAGCTACATTAACTTCAGTCAAAGTAGACTTCCAAATATGGAAGACTGTCAGGTTATGATACAGAGGGACATCTCATAATGCTGAAGTAATCAATCCTTCAAGAAAACTTAACAATCCTTAGTGTGCCTTCATCAACAGGGCTTCAAAGTACATGAAGCATAATCTGATAGATCTGGAAGTGGAAATAGACAAATTCATTATTACAGTTTTAGACTCTAACTTCCTTAGTAATTTACAGAACAAGTCAACAAAAATTTGGATGCCCTAAATGGCACTATCAACCCACTTAACCCAGTTGGCCTTCACCACACAATCTAATGGACAAAAAAAGAATGTATATTCTTTCCAGGTGCACATGAAATATCCACAAAGATAAATTATAGCATAAAACTAACATTAATAAACTTGTCACTTAGCCATTCTCCATTGAGTCAAGATCACATCTAAGAATTTTATGGGCATCCCTGATGGACACTTTCGACAAGATGAGAGACTTCTAAAATTTAAATACAAAAAAGAAAATTAAGAAGTCTGTCTCTTATAGAAAAGAGAGATGATCCAGAGGGCAGAATCCAGAACCTAGAGAAGAATGCCAAGAGCTACAGTAGAGAAGTATTCCCAGGCTCTTCATCAAGGAACTGGTGATATGTATCATGGTTTCAAACTGTTTAGTGACTATTATGTGGATTTGTCCCATGTCTTTTCAAATGGGATTTTCTAGGAAATTATTCTCTGTTTCAACACTGTGTGTTGTGAGTCAGGTAGGTAATGCTCTATTTAGTTTATGGTCTTCAGATTGAGGGGAATTGTTCTTAAACTTCAGTCAAGGATCTTACACACGCCTGGACATGACTTGCATGTTAAGATCTTAGAATCTGAGCTGATTGCATAGCATATGAGATTTTTGAGAATCTATAGGAAAAAAAAATAAAGCAGTAGTCTTTACAGTGTAGAATGTACACAGAAGAAAGACATGCATAATCAGAACTAAAGAGGAACTTTGATAGTTTGTCTCAAAAATGGCCACCAACAATATTTTTTATTTTCCATACACACATTTAATTCCTCATTGAGAAGCAGGGTCCATTCATCCTGTTTTTTTGCACTTGGGTGGCCTTAGTGACTTTCTTGACAAGAATATTACAGTAGAAACAACATTATTAGATTTATAAAACAAGGTCAGTAGGATGACGTTTTTTGTCTTTGGGTTTGTAGAACATATTTCTCATGGTCCACTTCTTCTAGGGAAAACTAGAAGCCTCTATATAAGATGTCAAAGTAGCCTAACACTGACATCTGTGATAAAGTTCTTGTCAACCATGTACAGGGGTCACATTGAGAAAGGTACCCATCCCAACCCAAGCAGTTTCAGCCATTCTAACTCAATACCAATGTGTGAATAAAGGAGTTGCCCCTCACATCCAGCCCCATCAAGCCTTCGGATGACTTCAATTCCAACTACCTTTAACAAAATTCCAGGTGATAACAACCTATTATTTGGAGCCTGGTCAGGCCAAATAATTCTGAGAAATAATTGTTGTTTTTAATTGCTAAATATTGGGCCAATTTATTCACAGTAGACAACCATAACAGCAATATACTAGTAAAGGAATTGAAAAATAGACTAATGGAATATAAGACAGATACAAAAACATATCTCCACATATTTTGTCTTTTAATTTTTGACAAAGATAATCTGAATTGCCATATAGAAATATTTTTCCAATATATCTTGCTTGATAAATTGCATGTTAATATAAAAAATAAATCTGTATTCCTAGCTTAGACTCTACATGGAGATAAATACTTTGTGAAATGTTAATTGTGCAAGGTAAAACATGAAGCTTTCAATATACATACATATATAGAGAGAGAGTATATGTTAATTATATATATGTACACATATATATGTGTATATATATAATATATGTTAATAAAACTAAAAATAATGTAAAGCTTTCAGAAAGAAGGAATGCTTTCATGACCTTAGAAACTTTTCTCTAAGAGAAACTTTTCTCAGAGAGAACACAGGTACTAATCCTAAAATATTTTGATCAATTGTATTACATTAAAATTAAATTTTCTGTGCAAAGTGTGAAAAGGAAAACCTGACTGGGGAAGGAGATATTTGTAATACTTATGTCCAACTAATGACACACATAGAGTTCAAGTGAGAACTCCTACAAATAGGTAAGGAAAGAGCAGAGAAATAATAGGAAAAAATCTAAATAGGAACTTCCCAAAAGAGAATATCTAAATGCCAATAAGCATATCCTACATAAAGAATGTTTAAAGTAAAACCACAATTTGATGCATCCTCATACCTGAATAGCTAAAATAGAAATGCTTAAAACTAACAGAATTCATGGAGAAATGGAACAATGAAACTCTCTTTGTCTATAGGTTGTATGACCTATAGACTTTGATAACTGGAAGTGCCAACCAAGGCTGAATACATGTATGTCCTCTGTCCCATAGTTCCATTCCTGTGTGTATGCTCTCAGTAGCAATGAATAGAAATGTTCCTGGCAAGGTGTGTACATAACAATAGCAGCAACATTTATAATATTATGAAATTGGTACAATCCAAATACCCATAAACTGAAGAAATGATGATTAAATTGAATTGTATTTTCACAGAAGCATATTACCCTGTTGTGAGAGTGAAAATCAATAGCTATACTCAATAATTAGGATTGATTACACAACAAATTGATTACGAGTTCACATCTATATTCATCAAAGAAAATGATTGCTAATTACCTCTCTGGTACCACAATTTTTTAGTTTTGTTATGAGATTTATAATAATCTCATAAATTTTTTGATAAACTATTGTATTTATTCTGTCTTATTGAAAATTATTATTATATAGGACTTTTTTCCTATTAAAAGTAAAAAAGCTTGCCTGTCAAATGCCTTGATACTAGAACATTTTTTGGAACGTTTGGAGATGTGTAGTGACCAATGAAGTTAGGGCGTAAGTATTAGGACTCTGTGAAGTGTCAATTTAATGTAATTGACATCACTTGTAGAATACTATATTTATTATAATTACAGTTATTTCTTCATGAGTAAATTTTAATGATTTTATGTTAAATGTATTTTAGGTTCATCCTTTTTTTTTCTTTGTTCTGGGAATTGAACTCAGGGCTACTCTGTCCCCAAGCCACATCCTTAACCCCATTTTGTATTTTTTTATAGACAGGGTCTCACTGAGTTGCTTACCACCTTGCCATTGCTGAGCCTGGCTTTAAACTCATTATGCTCCTGTCTCAGCCTCCTAAGCAGCTGGGATTACAGGCGTGCAGCACTGTGCCTGGCTGTATATAGGTTTTAAATACCAATTTTAGATAAATTAAATTTATTGGCAGTTATCCCTTTCAAAATATTTTAAATTTCTGGATTTGCTAGATCTTTCTTCCTTTTGATTTTTCTTAAAATCAATGTTTTTTAAAAGAAAATATTTTATTTATCTCTGTAACATCTAGCAAAAGGCTTGATCTTAGGGGATGCCCCTCTAACATTTGCTGAATGAATTTTAATTAGGTTTACACAAAGTAGACTCTATTTTGAATGTAGTATCATAAAAGTGTTTTCTTTAGTGCAGTATAATTTTCTGTTGTAACTATCCATGTTTTCTTTCTTGCATTGGTTGTCAGAAAACAAAAATAGAATCTAATATTCATAAAATGCATATTTGGATATGTGAGAAACAAACAAAAAGTTAATCAACATATCTGTACCAGTCTTAAGGGAAGGCAAAGAGAAGGAAATGGGAAGAAACTTTTTTTATTCCTTCACTTATTTTTTAAATTTTTAATTTGTTATAAGTGACAACAGAATGCATTACAATTCCTATTACAAATATAGAGCACAATTTTTCATATCTCTGGTTGTACACAAAGTAGAGTCACAACCTTCATGTCTCCCTACATGTACTTAGGGTAATGATGACCATCACATTCCACCTTCTTTCCTACTCCTATTTTCCCTTCCTTCCTTCCCTCCCTCCCCTTTTCCCCTTACAGTGTCTTTAATCCTCCCATTTACCCCACCCCCAGCATATATGAATCAACATCCTTAAAACAGAGAAATCATTTGGCATCTGGTTTTTGGGGATTGGCTAATTTCACCTAGCATTATGTTCTCCAGTTCTACCCATTTACCTGCAAATGCCATAATTGTATTCTCTATTAATGATGAATAATATTCCATTGTATATACATATATACCACATTTTCTTTATCCATTCATTTCTGAAGGGCATTTAGGTTGGTTCCACAGTTTAGCTATTGTGAATTGTGCTGCAATAAACATTGATGTGGCTGTGTCCCTGTAGTATGTTGTTTTCAAGTCCTTTAGGTATAGACTGAGGAAGGGGATAGCTGGGTCAAATGGTGGTTTCATTCCCAGTTTTCCAAGGAATCTCTCCATACTGATTTCCATATTGGCTGCACCAATTTGCAGTCTCACCAGCAATATAGGAGTGTGCCTTTTCCCCCACATCCTTGCTAATACTTATTGTTGTTTGTATTCTTAATAGCTGCCATTCTGACTGGAGTGAGATGAAATCATAGAGGAGTTTTGATTTGCATTTTTTTAATTGCTAGAAATGTTGAACTTTTTTCATATATTTGTTGATTGATTGTATATATTCTTCTGAGAAGTGTCTGTACTGTTTCTTGGCCCATTAATTGATTGGGTTATTTGGGTTTCTTTGGTGTTAACATTTTTGAGTTCTTTATATATCCTAGAGATTAGGGCTCTACCTGATGTGCTTGTGGTAATAATTTGCTCTCTATTCACCTCACTGATTGTTTCTTTTGCTGAGAACCAGCTTTTAAGTTTGAATTCATCCCATTTATTGATTTTTTTAAATGAATTTTTATTTTTTAATTTTTAAAATTTTTTAAAGTGCTTCTTTTTTATTAGTTGTTCAAAACATTACATAGCTCTTGACATATCATATTTCATACATTTGATTCAAGTGGGTTATGAACTCTCATTTTTCCCCCATATACAGATTGCAGAATCACATCGGTTACACATCCACGTTTTTACATACTAGTGTCTTTTGTATTCTGCTGTCTTTCCTATCCTCTACTATCCCCACTCCCCTCCCATCTTCTCTCTCTACTCCATCTACTGTACTTCATTTCTCTCCCTTGTTTTTTTTCCCTTTCCCCTCACATCCTCTTATATGTAATTTTGTATAACAATGAGGGTCTCCTTCCATTTCCATGCAATTTCCCTTCTCTCTCCCTTTACCTCCCACCTCTCGTCCCTGTTTAATGTTAATCTTCTTCTCATGCTCTTACTCCCTGCTCTGTTCTTAGTTGCTCTCCTTATATCAAAGATGACATTTGGCCTTTGTTTTGTAGGGATTGGCTAGCTTCACTAAGCATAATCTGCTCTAGTGCCATCCATTTCCCTGAAAATGCCATGATTTTGTCATTTTTTAGTGCTGAGTAGTACTCCATTGTGTATAAATGCCACATTTTTAATCCATTCATCTATCGAAGGGCATCTAGGTTGGTTCCACAGTCTAGGTATTTTGAATTGGGCCGCTATGAACATCTCTGTAGCAGTATCCCTATAGTACACTCTTTTAAGGTCTTTAGGGAATAGTCCAAGAAGGGGAATAGGTGGGTCAAATGGTGGTTCCATTCCCAGCGTTCACAGGAATCTCCATACTGCTTTCCAAATTGGCCGCACCAATTTGCAGTCCCACCAGCAATGTACAAGTGTACCCTTTTCCCCACATCCTCGCCAGCACTTGTTGTTGTTTGACTTCATAATGGTTGCCAATCTTACTGGAGTGAGATGGTATCTTAGGGTGGTTTTGATTTGCATTCTCTGATTGCTAGAGATGGTGAGCATTTTTTCATGTACTTGTTGACTGATTGTATGTCCTCCTCTGAGAAGTGTCTGTTCAGGTCCTTGGACCATTTGTTGATTGGGTTATTTGTTATCTTATTGTTTAATTTTTTGAGTTCTTTGTATACTCTGGATATTAGGGCTCTATCTGAAGTGTGAGGAGTAAAAATTTGTTCCCAGGATGTAGGCTCCTATTTACCTCTCTTATTGTTTCTCTTGCTGAGAAAAAAACTTTTTAGTTTAAATAAGTCCCATTTGTTGATTCTTGTTATTAACTCTTGTGCTATGGGTGTCCTATTAAGGAATTTGGAGCCCCACCCAACAATATGTAGATCAGAGCCAACTTTTTCTTCTATCAGAAGCAGAGTCTCTGATTTGATATCAAGCTCCTTGATCCATTTTGAGTTAACTTTTGTGCATGGCAAGAGAAAGGGATTCAGATTCATTTTGGTGCAAATGGATTTCCAGTTTTCCCAGCACCATTTGTTGAAGATGCTATCCTTCCTCCATTGCATGCTTTTAGCCCCTTTATCGAATATAAGATAGTTGTAATTTTGTGGATTGGTCTCTGTGTCCTCTACTCTGTACCATTGGTCCACCCGCCTGTTTTGGTACCAGTACCATGCTGTTTTGTTACTATTGCTCTGTAGTATTGATTCTTGATATTAATTCTTGTGTTATATAAGTCTTATTAAGGAAGTTGGGGACTAATCCCACATGATGGAGATTTGGGCATTCTTTTTCTTCTAATAGACACAGTGTTTCTGGTTTAATTCCTAGGTTCTTTGAGTTGAGTTTTGTGCATGGTGAGAGATAGGGGTTTAATTTCATTTTGTTGCATATGGATTTCCAGTTTTTTCAGCACCATTTATTGAAGAGGCAATATTTTCTCCAATGTATGTTTTTGGTACCTTTGTCAAATAAAATATAAATGTAATTATATGGATTACTCTATGCTGTACTATTGGTCTATAATTCTATTTTGGTGCCAATACCATCCTGTTTTTGTTACTATTGCTCTGTAGTATAATTTAAGGTCTAAAATAGTAATACCACCAGCTTCACTCTACTTCCTAAGGACTGCTTTAGCTATTCTGGGTCTCTTATTTTTCCAGATGAATTTCATGACTGTTTTTTCTATTTCTATGAGGAATTTCATTGGGATTTTGATTGGAATTACATTAAATTTGTATAGAGCTTTTGGTAATATGGTCATTTTAACAATATTAATTCTGCCTATCCAAGAACAAGGTAGATCTTTCTATCTTCTAAGGTCTTATTTAATTTCTTTCTTTAGCATTCTGTAGTTTTCATTGCAGAGATCTTTCACTTATTTTGCTGATTCCCAAGTAAATGGAGTAGTTTTCCTCCTTTCCCTTTCTGAGGACTTGTCACTGATATACAGAAATGCCTTTGATTTATGGGTAGTGAATTTATATCCTACTACTTTGCTGAATTCATCTATTAATTCTACAACTTTTCTGATGGGATTTTTTGGGTCTTCTAGGTATAGAACCATATCATTGGCAAATAGTGCTACTTTGAGTTCTTATTTACAAAATGAGTTTCTTCATTTTGTTGCATATGGATTTCCAGTTTTCCCAGCATCATTTGTTGGAGAGGCTATCTTTTCTCAATGCATATTTTGGCATCTTTGTTTCATATAAGATAATTGTAATTTTGTGGGTTAGTCTCTGTGTTCTCTATTCTGTATCACTGATGACCCAGTCTGTTTTGGTGCCAATACCATAATATTTTTGTTACTATTGCTCTGTAGTATAATATAAGGTCTGGTATAGCAATGCCACCTGCTTCACTCTTCCTGCTAAGGATTGCTTTAGCTATTCTGGGTCTCTTATTTTTCCGAATGAATTTCATGATTGCTTTTTCTATTTCTATGAGGAATGCCATTGGGATTTTGATCCGAATTTCATTAAATCTGTGTATTGCTTTTGGAAGTATGGTCATTTGATAATATTAATTCTTCTTATCCAGGAGCAAGGTAGATCTTTCCATCTTCTAAGGTCTTCTTTGACTTCTTTCTTTAGGGTTCTGTAATTTTTATCAAATAGGTCTTTCACCTCTGTCATTAAGTTGATTTCCAAGTATTTTATTTCTTTTGAGGCTATTGTAAATGGGGTAGTTTTCCTCCTTTTCATTTCTGAGGATTTATCACTGATATACAGAAATGCCTTTGATTTATGGGTGTTGATTTTATATCCTGCTACTTTGCTGAATTCATTTACTGGTTCTAGAAGTTTTCTGGTGGAACTTTTAGGGTCCTCTAGGTATGGAATCATATCATCAGCAATTTAAGTTCCTCTTTTCCTATGTGTATCCCTTTAATTTCCTTCGTCTGATTGCTCCTGCCAGTGTTTCAAGATCTATGTTAAATAGAAGTGGTGAAAGAGGGTATCCCTATCTTGTTCCAGGTTTTAAAGGGAATTCTTTCAATTTTTCTCCATTTAGAATGATATTGGCCTGAAACTTAGCCTTTATGATGTTGAGATATGTTCCTGTTATCCCTAATTTTTCTAGTGCTTTAAACATAAAGGGGTGCTCTATTTTGTCAAATGCTTTTTCTGTGCCTATTGAGATGATGATATGATCTTATCTTTAAGTATATTGATGTGATGAATTACATTTATTGATTTCAGTATGTTGAGCCAACCTTGCATCCCTGAGATGAATCCCATTTGATCATGGCGCATGAACTTTTTGATATGTTTTTGTATTTGATTTGCCAGAATTTTATTGAGAATTTTTGCATCTATGTTCATTAGAGATATTGTTCTGAAGTTTTCTTTCTTTGATGTGTCTCTGCCTAATTTTGGGATCAGGGTGATATTGGCCTCATAGAATGAGCTTGTAAGTGCTCCCTGTTTTTTAATTCCTGAAATACATTAGAGAGTATTGGCATTATCTCTTTTTTTTAAAGAGAGAGAGAGAGAGAGAGAGAGAGAGAGAGAGAGAGAGAGAGAGAATTTTTTTAAAATATTTATTTCTTAGTTTTCGGTGGACACAACATCTTTGTTTGCATGTGGTGCTGAGGATCGAACCCAGGCTGCATGCATGCCAGGCGAGTGTGCTACCGCTTGAGCCACATCCCCAGCCCCTGGCATTAGCTCTTCTTTAAAGGTCTTGTAAAACTCAGCTGTGTATCCATCCAGTCCTGTGCTTTTCTTGATTGGTAGTCAGTCTTCTGATGGAGTCCTCTATTTCCTGGCTTGAAATTGATCTGTTTAAATTGTGTATATCATCCTGATTCAATTTGGGCAGATCATATGACTCTAGAAATTTATCAATGCCTTCCATATTTTCTATTTTATTGGAGTACAAGTTTTCAAAATAAATTTTAATTACCTTCTGTATTTATGTAGTGTCTTCTGTGATATTTCCATTTTCATCATGTATGTTAGTAATTTGAGTTTTCTCCCTTCTCTTTGTTAGCATGGCTAAGGATCTGTAAATTTTATTTATATTTTCAACAAACCAACTTTTGTTCTGTCAATTTTTTCAGTTGTTTCCTTTGTTTCAATTTCATTGATTTCAGCTCTGATTTTAATTATTTTCTGTCTTCTACTGTTTTGGTGTTGATTTGTTCTTCTTTTTCTAGGGCTTTGAGGTGTAAGGTTAAGTCATTTATTTGTTGACTTTTTCTTCTTTGAAGGATTGAACTCCATGCAATGAACTTTCTTCTTAGGACTGCCTTCATAGTGTCCCAGAGATTTTGATATGTGGTATTTGTGTTCTCATTCACTTCTAAAATTTTTAATCTCCTCTTTCATGTCTTTTACAACCCATTGTTCACTCAGTAGCATATTATTTAGTCTCCATGTGTTGAAGTAGCCTTTATTTTTTTCCCTTGATTTCTAATTTCACTTCATAATGATCTGACAGAATGCAGAGTAATATCTCTATTTTTTTATATTTGCTAAGAGTTGCTTTGTGGTATAATATATGGTATATTTTAGAGAAGGATCCATGTGCTGCTGAGAAGAGACTGTACTCACTTGTTGAAATGTGAAATATTCTATATATATATCAGTTAAGTCTAAGTTATTGATTGTATTGATTGTATTATTGAGTTCTATAGTTTCTTTGTTCAGCTTTTGTTTTGAAAATCTATCCAGTGTTGAAAGGGGTGTGTTAAAGTCCTGAATTTTTGTGTTGTGGTCTATTTGACTGTGAAACTTGGGAAGAGTTTGTTTGATGAATGTAGATGCTCTATTATTGGGAGCATATATATTTATAATTGTTAAGTCTTGTTGGTGTATGTTTCCCTTGAGCAGCATGTAGTATCCTTCTTTATTCCTTTTGATTAACTTTAGCTTGAAGTCCACTTTATTTGACATGAGAATAGAAACCCCTACTTGCTTCTGCAGTCCATGGGAGTGATATGATTTTTTCCAATCTCTCACCTTCAGTCTGTGGATGTCTTTCCCTATGAGATGAATCTCTTGGAGGCAGCATATTGTTGGGTCTTTTTTTAATCCAATCTGCTCGTCTATGTCTTTTGATTCATAGTTTAGGCCATTAACATTCAGGGTTATTATTGAGACATGATTTGTATTCTCAGCTATTTTTGTTTATTTTTGGTATTTAACTTGACTTGGTTTCTCCTCTGATCTGTTTTTCCTTTAGTGTTATACCTCCCTCTGCTGATTTTCATCATTGTTTTTCATCTCCTCTTTGTGGAATATTTTGTGGAGGATGTTCTGTAGTGCAGGCTTTTGAACTGTAAATTCTTTTAACTTTTGTTTATTATGGAAAGTTTTTATTTCATCATCCATTCTAAAGCTTAATTTTGCTGGATATAAGATTTTGGTTGGCATCCATTTTCTTTCAGACCTTGATATATGTTGTTTTATGTTCTCCTGGTTTTGAGGGTCTGAGTTGAAAAATCTGCTGAGATATGAAAAGGTCTTCCTCTATATGTGATCTGATTTCTCTCTCTTGTAGCTTTTAAGATTCTATCCTTATTCTGTAAGCTAAGCATTTTCATTATAATGTGCCTTGGTGTAGATGGGTTGTAATTGTGTATATTTGGTGTCCTGTAAGTCTTTTGTATTTAGTTTTCCAATTCATTCTTCATGCTTGGGAAATTTTCTGATATTATCTCATTGAAGCGTACTATGCATTCCGTTGGTTCAAAACTCTGTGCATTCCTCTGTCACAATAACTCTTACATTTGGTCTTTTGATGCTGTCCCATAATTCTTGGGTGTTCTGTTCATGATTTCTTACTATCTTCACTGTGTGGTCAACTTTATTTTCCAGATTGTATACTTTGTCTTCATTATCTGATGTTCTTTCTTCCAAGTGATCTAGTCTGTTGGTGGAGATTTCTATTGAGTGTTTCATTTGGTTTATTGTTTCCTTCATTTCAAGGATTTTTGACCTTTTTTTTTTAAGAGTCTCTATCTCTTTCTTGAAGTAATCTTTTGTTCCCTATACTTGCTCTCTTATCTCTTTGTTGAAATTATCAATTTTTGTCTGTATTTGCTCATTTAGGTCATTCTTTAAAATTCACAGATCATTTTAATTATGAACCTTCTGAACTCCTTCTCTGACATTTCATCAACTTTGCTGTTCATGTGTTCTATTATTGTATCCTGGTTTGTTTGGGGCACTTTCCTCCCTTGTTTTTTCATGTTGTCTCTGTGTCTTCCTTCCTTACAGTGTGGATCTGAGATAGTACAGTTTCTACCCAATATTCTTGTAGTACCCATGCAGAATGTCTGTACCTCACCTTGATTTTGGGCTTCCAGACCCTGCTGGTGTCCCTCAATGTATGCTACTTAAACTAAATATGATGGCGGCAATAGCCGAGGTAACTTGAAATAATAGTGGAGGTGCCCCAAGATGGATGCAATGTCTTGCAGAGATGGTGTTGAAAGGGTAGGTCTTACACTGTCCTTGGGATGCCAGCTCTGAGATGCAGCTGCTTGCAGGCCCTGTCTGTGGTCAAAAAGATAGGGGCTACTGCATGGGGAAGTGTATGGCCATGTCTGCAGTGTGTCAAGATGGAAATGGGTTAGTCTTGGGCTCCCAGGTGTTTGTGTGGGGTGAACTCATACCTACCCTGGGCCTGGATCCCATGTATGCCTGTGTGGGTGGATCTGTGCTGGGCTTGAGCTCCCGTGGTAGTCTGCTGGTTAGAAGAGGCTGTCCTGTGCTACAGCCACAACTCTATGGGGTGTCTGCTGGTGACAGGATGGACCCAGGTCCTAGAAGCCTGGGTCCTGCACAGGTCCTTGTGTTCTTTTTGGTAATACCTATAGTTCTTATAACTTGCTTGTATTTTTTCATTTTGCTTCTTTTAAAAATTATTTTATTTTTTTAAATTTTCTTTTAAAGGCTTAGACTTCTAAAATGAGCATTTTCAGGTGTAACTTATATAAACATAATTGGATTTAAATGTACAATTGAATGAGTTGTGACTAAAAATTGCATTCATATAGCAATCACCACAATCTATTATATTTCCATCGACAAAAATATACTCTGTTGTCTCTGAGATCATCTCACATGATCACCTCTACCCACACCCCTTGGCAGCCACTGATTTGTTGACTATCCCTGTTAATTAGATTTGTTTTTTCCTGATGTTTCATATAAATAGATTCAGAGAATGAATAATCCTGGGTGTAAGAGTCATTTTTAGTTGGCACAATGCTTCAGAGGTTGATCCTGTGTTGCATGTATTAATATTTTTTTCTTTTTATTGCTTATAATGCACATAAAAATACTATTACTACAATTGATTTATCCATTCATTAGTAATAGAAATTGTATTATTTATATTTTTAGTTATTATTAATAAAGCTTCTATGATCATTCCTGTGAAAGTTTTTATATAAATATGTACTTTCATTGCCCTCGGCCAAATAACCAGAAGCAGGCTTGCTGAGTCACATTGCAAATACATGTTTGATTTTTTAAGAAACAGGCAAACACTTTCCTAAAATGCTTGAACCATTTTGCATTCTTTTTTGGGGGGGTATCAGAGATTAAACTCAGGGGCACTTTTACACTAAGCCATATCCCCAGCCTTATTTTGTATTTTATTTAGAGACAGGGTCTCACTGAATTGCTTAGCACCTCGACAAATTGCTGAGGCTGGCTTTGAACTCTTGATCCTCCTGCCTCAGCCTCCCAAGCCGCTGGGATTACATATATGCTTCAGTGCACCTGCCCATTTTGCATTCTTATCAGCAACACATTTAAAAAGTTGATTCACGATCTGCATTTTCGTCAGGACTTTTTATTTTTTATTTTTTCTATTTTTTTTTTATTGTTGGTCGTTCAAAACATTACATAGTTCTTAATACATCATATTTCACAGTTTGATTCAAGTGGGTTATGAACTCCCAATTTTACCCCGTATAAAGATTGCTGTATCACATCAGTTACCCTTCCATTGATTGACATATTGCCTTTCTAGTGCCTGATGCATTCTGCTGTCTGTCCTATTCTCTACTATCCCCCCTCCCCTCCCCTCCCCTCCCCTCCCCTTTTCTCTCTCTACCCCTTCTACTGTAAATCATTTCTTCCATTTGTATTATCTTGTCTTACCCCTCCTTTCCTCTTATATGACATTTTGTATAACCCTGAGGATCGCCTTCCATTTCCATGCGATTTCCCTTCTCACTTCCTTTCCCTCCCACCTCTCACCCCTGTTAATGTACATCTTCTTCTCAAGCTCTTCGTCCCTACCCTGTCCTTGTTTCCCTCCCCTTATATCAAAGGAGTCATTTGGTATTTGTTTTTTAAAGATTGACTAGCTTCACTTAGCATAATCTGCTCTAATGCCATCCATTTCCCTCCAAATTCTATGATTTTGTCATTTTTTAATGCAGAGTAATACTCCATTGTGTATAAATGCCACATTTTTTTATCCATTCATCTATTGAAGGGCATCTAGGCTGATTCCACAATCTTGCTATCCTGAATTGTGCTGCTATGAACATCGATGTAGCAGTGTCCCTGTAGCATGCTCTTGTTAGGTCTTTAGGGAATAGACCAAGAAGGGGAATAGCTGGGTCAAATGGTGGTTCCATTCCCAGCTTTCCAAGAAATCTCCATACTGCTTTCCAAATTGGCTGCACCAATTTGCAGTCCCACCAGCAATGAACAAGAGTGCCCTTTTCCCCGCATCCTCTCCAGCACTTATTGTTGCTTGACTTCCTAATGGCTGCCAATCTTACTGGAGTGAGATGGTATCTTAGGGTAGTTTTGATTTGCATTTCTCTGACTGCTAGCGATGGTGAGCATTTTTTCATGTACTTATTGATTGATTGTATGTCCTCCTCTGAGAAGTGTCTGTTCAGGTCCTTTGCCCATTTATTGATTGGGTTATTTGTTATCTTATTGTCTAATTTTTTGAGTTCTTTATATATTCTGGTTATTAGGGCTCTATCTGAAGTGTGTGGAGTAAAGATTTGTTCCCAGGATGTAGGCTCCCTGTTTATCTCTCTTATTGTTTCTTTTGCTGAGAAAAAACTTTTTAGTTTGAGTAAGTCCCATTTGTTGATTCTAGTTGTTAACTCTTGCGCTATGGGTGTCCTATTGAGGAATTTGGAGCCTGATCCCACAGTATGTAGATCATAACCAACTTTTTCTTCTATCAGATGCCGTGTCTCTGATTTAATATCAAGCTCCTTGATCCATTTTGAGTTAACTTTTGTGCATGGCGAGAGATAGGGATTCAGATTCATTTTGGTGCAAATGGATTTCCAGTTTTCCCAGCACCATTTGTTGAAGATGCTATCCTTCCTCCATTGCATGCTTTTAGCCCCTTTATCAAATATAAGATAGTTGTAGTTTTGTGGATTGGTTACTGTGTCCTCTATTCTGTACCATTGGTCCACCCACCTGTTTTGGTACCAGTACCATGCTGTTTTTGTTACTATTGCTCTGTAGTATAGTTTGAAGTCTGGAATCCCTATACCGCCTGATTCACACTTCCTGCTTAGTATTGTTTTTGCTATTCTGGGTCTTTTATTATTCCATATGAATTTCATGATTCTTTTATCTATTTCTACAAGAAGTGCTGTTGGGATTTTGATTGGCATTGCATTGAACTTATAGAGAACTTTGGGTAATATCACCATTTTGATGATGTTAGTTCTGCCTATCCATGAGCAGGGTATATTTTTCCATCTTCTAAGGTCTTCTTCTATATCTTTCTTTAGGGATGTGTAATTTTCATTGTATAAATCTTTCACCTCTTTTGTTAGGTTGATTCCCAAGTATTTTATTTTTTGGGAGGATATTGTGAATGGAGTATTTGTCCTCATTTCCGTTTAAGAGTGTTTGTCACTGATATACAGGAATGCCTTTGATTTATGCATGTTGATCTTATATCCTGCCACTTTGCTGAATTCATTTATTAGCTCTAATAGCTTCTTTGTGGACCCTTTTGGGTCTGCTAGGTATAGAATCATATCGTCTGCAAATAGTGATAATTTAAGTTCTTCTTTTCCTATTTTTATGCCTTTAATTTCTTTCGTCTGTCTAATTGCTCTGGCCAGTGTTTCGAGGACTATATTGAACAGAAGTGGTGAGAGAGGGCATCCCTGTCTTGTACCAGATCTTAGAGGCAATGCCTTCAATTTTTCTCCATTCAGAATGATGCTGGCCTGTGGCTTATCATAGATTGCTTTTACAATGTTGAGGTATGATCCAGTTATCCCTAATTTTTCTAGAGTTTTGAACATAAAGGGATGCTGTACTTTGTCGAATGCTTTTTCTGCATCTATCGAGATAATCATATGGTTCTTATTTTTAAGTCTATTGATGTGGTGAATAACATTTATTGATTTCCGTATATTGAACCAGCCTTGCATCCCAGGGATGAATCCTACTTGATCATGGTGTATAATTTTTTTGATATGTATTTGAATCCGATTCGCCAGAATTTTATTGAGGATTTTTGCGTCAAGGTTCATTAGAGATATTGGTCTGTAGTTTTCCTTCTTTGAAGTGTCTTTGTCTGGTTTCGGAATCAGGGTGATGTTGGCCTCGTAGAATGAATTTGGAAGTTCTCCCTCTTTTTCTATTTCCTGAAATAGCATGAAAAGTATTGGTGTTAGTTCCTCTTTAAAGGTTTTGTAAAACTCTGCTGTATACCCATCCGGTCCTGGGCTTTTCTTAGTTGGTAATCTTTTGATGGTTTCTTCTATTTCTTCTATTGTTATTGGTCTGTTTAGGTTGTCTATATCCTCCTGACTCAATCTGGGCAGATCATAAGACTTAAGGAATTTATCGATGCCTTCACTATCTTCTATTTTATTGGAGTATAAGGATTCAAAATAATTTCTGATTATCTTCTGTATTTCTGAAGTGTCTGTTGTGATATTGCCTTTTTCATCCCGTATGCTAGTAATTTGGGTTCTCTCTCTTCTTCTCTTCGTTAGCATGGCTAAGGGTCTGTCGATTTTATTTATTTTTTCAAAGAACCAACTTTTAGTTTTGTCAATTTTTTCAATTGTTTCTTTTGTTTCAATTTAATTAATTTCAGCTCTGATTTTAATTATTTCTTGCCTTCTACTTCTTTTGCTGTTGTTTTGCTCTTCTTTTTCTAGGCTTTTGAGATGAAGTATGAGATCATTTATTTGTTGTTTTTTTCTTTTTTTGAGGAATGAACTCCAAGCAATGAATTTTCCTCTTAGAACTGCTTTCAATGTGTCCCATAGATTCCGATATGTTGTGTCTGTGTTTTCATTTAACTCTAGGAAGTTCTTAATTTCCTCCTTGATGTCTTCTAAAACCCATTGATCATTCAGCAACCTATTGTTCATTCTCCAAGTGATGCTTGATTTTTCCTTCCTTCTTTTATCATTGATTTTCAGTTTCATTCCATTATGATCAGATAAGATGCATGGTATTATCTCTACCCCTTTATATTGTCTAAGAGTTGCCCTGTGACATAATATATGGTCTATTTTTGAGAAGGTTCCATGTGCTGCTGAGAAAAAAGTGTAACTACTTGATGTTGGGTGGTATAGTCTATATATGTCAATTAAGTCTAGGTTGTTAATTGTGTTGTTGAGTTCTATAGTTTCCTTATTTAACTTTTGTTTGGTAGATCTGTCGAGTGGTGAGAGTGGTGAGTTGAAGTCTCCCATGATTATTGTATGGTGGTCTATTAGACTCTTGAACTTGAGAAGAGTTTGCTTGATGAACACAGCTGCACCATTATTTTGGGCATATATATTTATGATTGTTATGTCTTGTTGGTGTATGGTTCCCTTGAGCAGTATGAAGTGTCCTTCTTTATCCCTTTTGATTAACTTTGGCTTGAAATCTATTTTATTAGATATGAGTATGGACACTCCTGCTTGTTTCCTCAGTCCATATGAGTGGTATGATTTTTCCCAACCTTTCACCTTCAGTCTATGAATATCTTTTCCTATCAGATGCGTCTCCTGTAAGCAGCATATTGTTGGGTCTTGTTTTGTGATCCATTCTACTAGCCTGTGTCTCTTAATTGGTGAGTTTAAGCCATTAACATTTAGGGTTATTATTGAGATATGGTTTGTTCTTCTAGCCATATTTGTTTACTAATGTTACTAAATCTGATTTGTTATCCTCTTTGACTACTTTCCCCCCTTTACTGTCCTACCTCCCATAGTTGGTTTTCAATGTTTTTTTCCATTTCCTCTTCCTGTAATGTTTTGCCAAGGATTTTTTGAAGAGATGGTTTTCTAGCTGCGAATTCTTTTAATTTTTTTTTTTATCGTGGAAGGTTTTAATTTCATCTTCTATCCTGAAGCTTAATTTCGCCGGATACACGATTCTTGGTTGGAACCCATTTTCTTTCAGTGTTTGAAATATGTTATTCCAGGATCTGCTAGCTTTCAGAGTCTGTGTTGAGAGATCAGCTGTTATCCTGATTGGTTTACACCTAAATGTAATCTGCTTTCTTTCTCTTGCAGCTTTTAAAATTTTCTCCTTATTCTGTATGTTGGACATCTTCATTATAATGTGTCTAGGTGTGGATCTCTTATGATTTTGCACATTCGGCGTCCTGTAGGCTTCTAGGATTTGGGATTCTGTCTCATTCTTCAAGTATGGGAAGTTTTCTTGTATTATTTCACTGAATAGACTTTTTATTCCTTTGGTTTGGAGCTCTGTGCCTTCCTGTATCCCAATGACTCTTAAATTTGGTCTTTTGATATTGTCCCATAACTCTTGGATGTTCTGCTCATGATTTCTTAGCAGACTTGCTGAGCTGTCTATGTTCTTTTCCAGTTGAAATACTTTGTCTTCATTGTCTGATGTTCTCTCTTCTAAGTGATCTACTCTGCTGGTAGTATTCTCAATTGAGTTTTTGAGTTGGTTTATTGTTTCCTGCATTTCTAGGATTTCTATTTGTTTGTTTTTTATTACCTCTATCTCCCTGTGAAATTGATCTTTTACTTCCTGGATTTGTTTGTCAATGTGATCTTTCATTATCTGATTTTGCTGTCTCATGTCTTCCTTGAGACTCCAAATCATCTGAAGCATGTATATCCTGACCTCTCTATCTGACATTCCATCTGTTGCACCTATTACCTCTTCTAAAGTTGAGTTGACCTGCATTGCCTGTGATCCTTTCTTTCATTGTCTTTTCATACTGCTGGCTTTTCTTTCTGCTTGGTGAAACTGTTGTGTTTTGAAATTTTCTCTCTATTTATTTATATTGCTCTTGTATAGTTGAAAAATCACCCTTGCAGGGCAGGTAGTGGCTGTGATCCTCCTCCAATTGGTGTGATCCGTCTACCACGCTGGCAGGCCCTAGGTCTGCTCTGCTGTCGGTCAAAGGTCCGCCTACCCAGCAGGTACGAGGGGCACCTCTGTCACTCCGCAGGTTGCTGGGCCTAACCTCCCGATGGGTCGAAGTTTCGCCTAGCTTGCAGGCACTGGGGGAGGGGTCGGTTCCGCCCCTCAGCAAGCCACCGGCCCTGTCCTACTTGTGGGTCCTGTCTGCGTTCCCTGCAGACATGTGTAGCTGTTCTGTCACTTGGCAGGTTGCTGGACCTGACCCGCCCGTGGGTTGCAGGTTTGCCTAGCTTGCAGGCACTGGGGAGGAGAGATATTAGAAGGGGAGGGAAGAAATCACTAAAGAGAATGAGTGTAGGCAGGTGGAGTTCAAGGAAGGGGGAATAGGAAAATTGAAAAGAAGTGAGAAGACAAAAGAAAAAAAAAGTGAAAAGAAAGAAAGAAGAAACGAAAAAAATAAAAATTTAAAACCAAAAAAAAAGAAAAAATTTTATAATGATAGTAAAAAAATGGAAATTAAAGTTTAAAAAATAATAGTAATACTAATAAGATAAAAAGAATTTAAAAAAATTGAAACCATTAATAAGAACGTTAAAGAACAACAACTACATCAATAACAAAAAGTGAAAATAAAATAAAAAATAAAAAATAAAAAAATACTAATAATAATCATTAAAAAAAATAATAATAATACATGCAGTCATATAGCTCGATTAACTTCTCTTCCAGTTGGTGGAGCTATGCCCACTGGGCCAGGCTTCTCTTCTTGATAGGTGGGAACCAATCACTGTGCCTCAGCTCTTCTTCCCAGACTGTGCGGGTCTCCAATCCTGAGTGCCTAGGGCCTTCTCTTGTGGTTCCTCAAGCCAGGCCCCTCTCACCTGTGACACTCACCACAATACTGACTACACGCCAGGTCTGCTGCTCCTGGGAGCCCTGTTTTCATGGGTGCCTGGGCATACCCTTTCTGTTTGCCTCCCTCAGACCCTAAGTTTGTAGGGCTTGTGGCTGAGGGCCCCCAGCGAATTTGTTTGCCCTCAGGTAGCAGCAACTCCCCTGATAGCTGGTGCAAGGGACCTGTTGTCAGCACTGGTGATAGCGATAGCTGGGAGTCCTGCGCCGCTAGTCCTGTGTCACTCCTGATTCCCTGGGTCTGGCTGTGGTGCTCAGTTGGCTTTTACCTCTTTGAGTTCAGGTGGGCCGACTAGTTATTTCAGTGGGATCATTAGTGCTGAGTCACATAAAGCAGGCGAACCAGAGCTAGAATGCAGCCAATTCGGGCTCGGTGTGTTCTGAGAAGGCTAGACTGTTCGCCCAGGGTCCACTTCAGCTCAACCGTGCCTAGTGGTCCTGAGCGAACAGTATTTTGACAGTTTACTTCTCCCTATGCCCGCGCAGCTGAAGGGGTTAGAGACTTGATCTCTCGGTGTCCGCCGCCATGTTGGATCATTTAGATTTTAAATTGTCACTCATCTTATCAGCTGTTCCATTTCACTCGGCAGCTCACTCTCGCGGTTAAGAGTCTGTTCTAAGGTGCTCTGCGGAAAGCGGTGTCGGCAGCGGCGGTGGCTGCAACGGCGGCGGCGGCGGCAGCGGCCAAGCTGTGGCCTTCGGGACCCCCGTGGAGGGGGTGCGGGCTGGGGGAGGGGAGGCAGCGCCTCGGGGCCCGCGCGGGCCGGGTACTGGGCACGCGAGAGAGCAGGTGGGGTGGGGGAAAGAGATTGAGATCTAGATTTAGGGAGTGAGCTTGGGGGGAGAGATGGCGGGGGAGAAGCGAGGCGGAGAGGGGAATGAGAAGGGGCCCAGGGAGCCCGGCAGCTCGGGGGCTGCAGCCTTACTGCTCGCGCTGAAGTCGTGGCGGATTCACTCCATCTAGGCCCTTTTCTTGACACGGTGCTGAATCCTTGTCGACAGATCTCTCGTCAGGACTTTTTATTGTTAATCTTTTGAATTGAAGCTATTTTATTAGGTTCATTGGGATATTTCATTGGAATACTAATTTGCATTTTTCTGACGACTAATGATTTTGAGCACTTCTCATGTATTTATCTGCTGTCTTTATATCATTTTTTTTTTTACAATGCTGTTGTGAATTTTTGGCTTTTTCGTTAGTGGGTTATCTTATTTTGAAATTATAATAATTATATCTATATTCTAGGCATAAGTCTTTTGCTAGATACATATTTTCCAAATAATATTCCAAAACATACTATGTATTTTTATTTTATGGTAAACACTAAAACAGGGATTTAATTCTAAAAATTCATTCTTTCACAAGGTTAATAAAGTAGATAATTCTGAGTACTGGGAAAAAGTAAAGAAATTTGGACTACATTACAGAAATATTGGGATTCAGATATTAAAATAAATAATTCAGATGAATTTTTTGCAAGTAATAAAACTCTAAGCAAAAGTAAAAAGAATGAATAAAATATACATCTCATCAGGTGATATAAGTATCAGATGAGAGAAATATTTGGAAGGAAGAGGAAATGTGGTAGAAATCTAATATAGTCTATAAACATAACTGAAAAAGTTTCTAGGGTACTTGTTGGCTGATTATTTAAAATTGTCAGCTAATAGTTCTCTAACTCTTAAATTCTTCCAGGGAAGAGATATATGACAAAGCAAATTCTAATCGATTTTATTATGTTGCCACAATAGTAGTAAAAAAAGCAAAGAAATGTGGCTCCTAAAAATGACATAACCACTATTTATGAAAAGAGATGCTAATACTCAGCAAAACTAGGTCAAGACAAATGCTCTGCAGAATAAAATCATAGTGTGTACATGTAGGAATGCAAGAAGAGTTTCACATTAGGAAATCCATTTGTACACTTGTTAGGATTTGGATATGGGGTGTCCCTCCAAATCTCCTGTGTTAATGCAGGGAAGTTCTGAGGTGAACATTGATTGGATGGTGAGAGCTGTAACCTAATCAGTACATTTTAGTTTGGAGGGACTGTGTGTGGAGGTGTAGGGCTGGCTAAAGGAGGTGGTCACCAGAATCATGTTCTGGAAGGGTTGTGTTCCCTTGGCCTTTGCCCCCTGCTTCCTTGATCCATGATGTGCTGCCCCAGAACAATGAGGCTGGCTGTCCATGGACTGATAGACTGAGACCTCCGATATTGGGAGCCAATTTTAAACTTTTCCTTCTCAAAGTTGTTCTCATTAGTTATTTTGGTTACAGCATCACAAAACTGACTAAAACAATACCCAACTGTACATTTAAAGATATTGACCAAATACCCAAAATTGAACTGCTAACATGCAACTGTTATAGTTGATGAATATTTTATTAAGATTCTAGATACAGACATTAGATTTTAAGCTAAAACACTAGAGACATTCCCAGGATAGTTATGAGTAAGAAAAGGGCATAAATTATGCCAATTGTGTTTGCACAAAGTTCAAACTAAATTTAGGTCAGAGGAAAATAATAGTTAATATCTTTTAAAAGTCAAATCCATATATTTTTCCACCTGGAAAATTCATCATCAACTTAAGTCAACTGAACAATATTCACACTAAAAGAGAATTCAAATAGCCCTACAAAACTGAAAACAACTCAACTTTCTTTTGGTATATCAACAAGAGTCAGAAATTACACTTAGGAAAATATTCGTAATAGCTTTATAATTATAATTTTAGTAAGTGCTCAGAGATATTAACAAAAAAGAAAGCTACCTTTTTTATTAATATATTATTTTAGATGCAATTTTGTAAAAATATCAATTTTCCTTGTCCTCATAAACATAACAATGAATAGAGGGGTTGGTATGTAAATATTTGTTCACTAGCAGTGTTTGCAAAAGACATTCCAAGGCTTAAATTTCCTTAATGATAATATAGACTGTAATTTTCATTTTACATGAGAGTTTTCTGTATAGCCTTAAATATTTTATATTCATGTTACCAACCAGCTCTCTGAAGACAAATAATTTCGTAAGTTTTACTTAATAAAGTTACATGTAATACATGATACCCTGAAATAAATTGAATGAAATGTTGGTTATTTTATTATAGACAGATATCCCTCACAGCATGGTCTGACAGGCATGAATTTCTTTTACCATGGTTTAATTAAAAATATTAGTTCTTCAACAACCAGTTCAAATTTCACTTAACGCAGTATATTAACAGTGAGTTATTGCAGAAAGTACAAATTTTGCTGCTAGCTTTTTGATCCAGAATTCTGTCAGTCACTACATGAATGATCAGGGATCAGTCATGTCATGTCTTTCAAAGTTTATGGGTTATTGGTCACTGCACATCTGTTGGTTCCCAAGTAGACAGGAAAGCTTACAATTGTGTTATCTTCTTGGCTGCCATTAAGAAACTTTGTGATGTTTTACAAAAATGTATGATAGTCAAAGGAAGGAACTAGTTAACAAAGACAAAGGTGGAGCCTAGAAATAAAGTGATAATACTAGTTATAAAATTGGAAAGTAGCTTGTGTGTAAAAGAACATGGATATCCCAGAACAACTGATGTTAATTGGCATTTATTCTTACATTAAAGAGACTCTTACAGATGTTTCATGTGTGCAAGGGAATAAGACACCTGAAGTTGATCCAGACTTGGAGAGGAGAATGACAATCATCTAGGTTTAGAAGAGATGCAAACATCAAGACTCGACTTGTTCAAACCACCCTCTATGTGTTTGCATTTGGCAAAGAAATGAAACATTTTAATTTTTAAAAGTTTGAACATTTAAAATTTCAATGTACTTACCAAACATGAGTTTTACTATTTTTTCATTTCTCTACACATTTATAATAAAAATATGGGAGTCTTTTAGATTTTGACAAAGATCTTTAAAGATAATCATTGTAAATTTCCCTACAGATTATTGTCAATTTCTCTGGTTCAGAGTGAACATTTTCATGGTCCTGCACAATTATATATATATACATACTTTGTATTTGTATAATAATACATATTGCATTTTATATATACTACATAAATATTAATGTCATCTTAAGGCTTAGAGGCATTTTGCTTATATAAATGAAAATAAACCAGCAAGCAAATAATGATTTTTGAGTATTTATAAACATCATTTGTAAATTTTTAGTATGATGCCAGCAAAAGAAATGAAAGAAATTTTCAAATCATGTGACACATGTTAACATCCTTCATATAAAATGACCACTTAGAAATCTGTAAGAACATAAACTTTAGCTAAGTAGAATATGCTCATGAATAGATAATTCACAAAATATGAAAAATTAAGGGTCAATGAACTTATGGAAATATGTTCAGCTATCAATGCATTGCATATTTTAGAATGCTGACATAATGCTTAGTAGCAGTATTTGTTTTGTCTGGGTTTGCATCAAAGCCACCTATGGAAATCCCTATATATAAATTCAGGCCACACTCTCAGAGAGTCTGATGAGAAAAGAAATGGTAAGAATTCTATCTGAAAAGCAAGATGTTTATATTGGTAAAATCCTCTTAGAGTAACAGACATGCTAGACTCACGAGGATGGTACATGGAGAGAGCTGAGGTTTAAATCAGGGGTCTACATCCTAAAAAGCTACAATTCTATTTTATGAAGTAGGCTTTGTATCTTTTGGATGAAAAGGGAGATCAGAGTCCCTTTATAATGGCAATTTATACATGTTATATGGTTATATCATACCCTCTATAGTGGTTCTAGTCAATCAACACTATAGATAGCTCTAACTATGTATCTAGAATAAAGAATTGAATATGAGCTTTACTTTTGCACAGCAAATTGATTCACATACCCTAGAGTCCTGTATTAAGAAATGTAACTCTTTCCCTATGGCAAACACAAAGACAGAATGAAGATCAAGAATCATTTTCCAAAGTACAGAATACAGATGAAAGAATACAACAGAGATTGGAAGGAAGAGTGTAATACACTGATGGTTTCTATCCAAAGCTGCTTAGAATCTGCGTCTTACCAATATCATGGTCAGGGACTCGGCATTAGCAGAGCTTGATGGAATATCTGGATGGGATAAGTGAAAATAATCACACTATACAAAGCAATTCCGACTGGGCAGGTACGTTTTTCCTGGACCAGGTTTTCATTTCATCTCCCTTATCTCTTGCAATTTTATACAAAGCCAACAATGTTAGACTTAATAAGATGTAGACGGCCAAAAATAGGAACTGCATGCCCCTTAGGCATGAAGATAGGGAAGTGCAAATTTTACTACTAATAGTTTTCCCTCTTACAATTCGTTCTAGACAACAAATTTAGAATAAAAGGCACAGGCTTCCTTTTCTTCTGCAGTTTTCCAAAACTTTAAAAAATTCTTTTTAGACTGTCAACAAATTCTTTCTCTACTCTTTTCTTTGCTCAGTAAAGCTTAAGATTGCTTCCATTACCAAAACCCTTAGTACCTTTCAAAGTTGATTTCCTGCTCTCTTTTATAAAAATTAAACAGTGTCACTGAGAAATATGTGACAAATGACTCTGGTAGAGCTAGTTAGAAAACAAACCATGAAGGAGCAAGGAATGAGGCCTACCTATTTGTAACTTGTGAGCTTGAAAGGTGCTTTAGCCATGTTGAATGGCCCAGGAAACACTGATTGAGCTTGGAGAAAGACTAACATTTTTGAAAAAATATAAGTGTGTTCTTTCACATTGTAGTTCTGTTCTGGATGTACACAGCAGGCAAAATTTTCTTCTCCATTTGTTCTTCCCTTTAATTTTAACTGAATAGATACAGATGGTAGATTTTTCTCTGCATTCTCAATTCTCCAAAAACACCAATAGTTTCTTTTTCTTTATGTTAAAAATTCATACCACCTATGAAGTTTCTTGCTGAAGTTCAAGCTCCAAGTGATCGAGGCTTTTAGAATTAACTATAAAAAGTTAAAGTTAAAATGTACATGGTGCAGAAGAACCTGCTGAAATAAACCACAGTGATGGTATATTCTGTTTATGGCTAACTTGAAAGTCTAACTTAAAGACATCATTACCCAAAGTACATGTATGAAGACACAAATTGGTGTGAATATAATTTGTTTACAACCAGAGACATGAAAAACTGTGCTCTATATGTGTAATATGAATAGCAATGCATTCCACTGCCATATAAAAATAATTAATAAAAAATTTTAAACCAAATAAAGACACATCAAAAAAGAAAAAAAAAATTTAAAAAAGAAAGTCTAAGAAGTGTGTTTATAAAGTTATTAAAGCAATTATTACATGGCTAACTAAAGTAAAGTAGTGTTCTAGTTTTATTCTACTCTTTTTGAAACTGTTTTCCTTATACAATTTCTAACTTATCTAAGAAAATTGACTGTTACTTCTTTTCACAGGAACTTTTTGAGACTCATGATGTTATACTACTTGTATTTCTCTCATGTCATAAAGGCATTAGAAAGGAATGGAACAGTAGCAACCCTCCAAGGCCACATCAGAAGCCAAAGATCAGGCAGCAGACAGAAGGTAAAGATATTTCCCTCTTGGTGGGCAGGGTATAGTAAGCAGAGCTTCTGCCAGCAGGTCATGAGCGGTAAGTAGCCCAGGCAGACAAACACCTTCTATAGTACATGAAGTCTATGGAGCTTTAGGGTCAAGGATTCCAGAATAGGCTTATTCCAATGAGACCTATAAACTGGGCAGAGGTAGTACAAGTATCCAGACATGAGAACTGTATAGGGATTGATCTCAAGCTAGCAGAAACTAATGGACAAGGGGAACACCCGTATGGCTCACTCAATTTGAGTCCCACAGGTTTACATCTCCCTGTCTGAGGATAGTAGGGATCTCAAAGCCTAAGAAAGAGCTTACTTAGTGTACCAGTAATGGCCTGTGTCCATCTTGGAAAGATCAGAATCTGTGGGGATAGGGAGCCAGATTAAAGGGCCAAACAAGTTAAATGACTTCATTTAATTACTAATTTAATTACTAATTAGAGAACATTGACAGTTACATACTTCAGGAAAAAAATGTAAAGATGTATTAAGTACTATTATATCTGATATAGAGTACATATTTTTGATGAAAAATAAATTTTAAAATTCTATAAAAAGAAAAAAAAAACCACTCAGGAGTTTCCTGCATGTCAACTCCATTGCCTCTGCCTCTTCTTTGCTTATGCATTTTCTCATTGTTTTCCCCCAAAACAATTGTGAAAGAACTGTCAATTCCTTTCTCATCTCTTTTTAAATGGCTTTAACAGAATATAATTTGCATGTAAAACCCACCAATTTGTAGTCTACAGTTCAATGTTTTAAATACATTTTAAGTCAACACTACAATTTAATTTTAGCATAGTTTTATTATTGATATGAAAAGAATTTAAATTTAGTAAGAATTTAGTAAGATTTAAATTTAGTAAGTTGTTCTCCATTTCACTATCCTCCTTCGTCAGCTACCAGCCTTTAGCAGACACCAAACTATATTTTATGTCTACAGACTTGCCTATTCTAGCTATTTCCTATTTTTGGTAAAATACAATACATAATCTTTTGTCTTTGGCAACCTTCATTTGGCTGAATTCTTTAAAAATCCATCCATGTTATAGTAGTACTTCATTTTTTATTGCTGCATAATATTTGATTAAATGGATATGACACATTTTGCTTATCTATTCATCTTTGATGGACATTAAATTGTTTTTACAAGCAAAACTGTTATGAACATTAAAATACATGCTTTTATGTAGATGCAATTTTCATTTCTCATAGGAATGTGCCTAGGAATGAAATTACTGGGTTATAGGGTAAATTTATCTTTTGAAGAACTGCTGTACTATAAGGACTACAGCATTGTATATTCCTGGCAGCAGTGTACGAAGGTTCTAATTTTTCCACAAACTTTACACTTATCATCTGTCATTTTGATTAAAGTCATCTTTACAGGGTGTGAAGTGTTTTAAATTTTCATTTCTCTAATTATTAATGATATTGAGCACCTTTACATGCACTCATTGGTCATATCAATGTCTTCATTTTAAATATATATATTCAAATCCTTTGCCCATTAAAAAGAATGGATTGTCTTATTGTTGTTAAAAGGTAAGAGTTCTTATATATCCTGGCTGTGAATCCTTTATCAAACATGATTTGTAAACATTTTCTTCCATTCTGGGTTACATTTAAAATTTTAAATAGCTTTCATTGTAGTATGATTTAAAAATGTTTTTTATCAAATTCAATTGATAATTTATTTTGTCACTTATGCTTTTAGTATCATACCTAAAAGACTTATCCAACTTAAGTTCATGGAGATTTATTCCTATAGTGTCTCTTAAGAGTTTTATAATTTTAACTCTAACATTTGGTTCCATGATCTATTTTGAATTAAGTTTTGTGGAAGGATTTTAACTTAATTCTTTCTCATGCAAATATATACTTGTTTAAAAATCATTGTTCTGGAAAGAAAATGTCCATAATGCTAAGGGCTTACTTTTGGAAATCTCAATTCATTTTGTTGATCTATTATGTCTGTATGCCCTGATTACTGCAGCTTTGAAGTAAATTTTGACAGGAATGTAGGAAAAGCATAAATTCTCAAATTTGTTTTTTTTTTTTTATTTTTCAGGGCTTTTTTTCTTTTACATTTCTATATATTACAAGCCCAATGATATGCATACTATTTTATGATACATTTTTTAATAGCTAAGAAAAGAAGGTTGATAGTCACTTTTATTTAATAATCTGTTTCTGCTCCTTCCCTCCTTCCTGTCATTGCCCATATGTTGGTGCATTTAATGGTGTCTCACATTTGTCTCGGGCTCTGTGCATTTTCATCTTTCTTTTTTTATCTCTGTTTTATAGACTACATAATCATATCAGTTTATTTTCATGTTTGTAGATTCCTCTTTTCTAGCAGCTCAAGTCTCTTGTTGAAACTGTCTGCTAAATTTTTCATTTCAGGAACTACACTTACCGTCTTCAGAATTCCTACATGGGTCTTTTATATAATTTCTCTCTTTTTATTTGTATTTTTGAATTATACTTCATCCTCAAAACTTCCTTTACTTTAAACATAGGTTCCTATAGTGTTCTAAATATATGTATAATAGTTACTTTTAAATATTTTTATGTTTAATACAATATATGGTTACTCACACAGGTAGTTTGTTGCCTGCTTTTATTTCCTTTCATTGGGTCACATGTGACTGTTTCTTTGCATAGGGTTGTGGGGTGGGGACTGGACATTAGCAATGTATTTTCTCAACTGTGGCTATTGATCTTCCTTCCTTGGGGTTTGTTGCTCTTGTCCTTGCTTTCTTATTTATTTGTCTTGGCTGGACTACATTAGGGAAGTCTACTTACCACACAGTGTGAGCTGCTGGTATTACTCCTCAGAGGACAAGCCTGGAGTGACAGTGGCTTTAGCAGGGCTACCTTTCTCTGTCTCTCTGTCTCTCTCTACTATTCTCTGTTATTCTCTTTGCCTATGTTGGTAGCACACCCAGTTGTTAGTCTCCATTAATTGCTAGTGAATTTTCTATTGTTTGTAATAATGCCCCAGAGTTTATATTACTCAGCAATCTGGTCCAATTAAATTCATGACCCTTTTGCAGGAAATCTTTGAAGTTCCTCTTTGAGACTTGTTTTGACTTCATCAGGGCTCTTGTTATAGATTGCTTTTCCAGGTTTTCTCTGGTACACTTGTAGCTAGCTTATGATTTAGCTTCTTGCTTCCATGAAGCTACTACCCTCTTGCTAATTGCTTACTGCCAAACCTCCATTGTTTTTTAGACATTCATTTAACCTTGGTCTTCCCTACATTCTACTTCAACTCCTTATTTCAGAGCTCTCTCTCTCTCTCTCTCTCTCTCTCTCTCTCTCTTTTCTTCTCCTCTGGCCTAAACCTTTTCACTGCTGGACCTCTATAGCTAAAGGCAGGGACACTATTTCTCTCTGAGTAACATCTCTGCTTCATGAATAGGGCACTGGACTAGGATGCTAACTTACAGGTTTTAATGGCTTGTCTCTTCCAAGTCATCTCTCCTTCTTATGAGTGAACTTGGACAAGGATGATCAGTATTTCATGAGTATTTCATGAGTATCAGTATTTCACTATTTTCCTTAGGCTGTTGCGGAGTTGAACACAGGATCAGAATTCTCAGGGACTCTTTTCTAGAATAGAGTTTCTGCAATAAGGAGCTGAGAAAGGTGAGAAATGCTGGTGGCTTGCCTCTCTAGGAGAAAAGCTAGACCTTGATTGAGATCTAGCGAGATTGAGAGCCCTGTGTTCTTAATTAAATATGCCTAGATGCCCAGAACTTTCACAATGCTGAAATGGGAGGAGAGAATGAAGCAGGTCATAGCTCACATGACAGACTGTTGGTCTTCTTGTCCAAATGTAGTAGATTTTCGTGAATAAATGTTTCTTCACTTGCTACATGCTCCTAGGACAAATTCTAGATATTTCAAATTGTTGTTTGTAAGAACTGCTCACCAGTTGCTTCATGGTTGAGAGGGTCCACAAGCTTTTCATGCTGCCATTCCAAAAGTCCTCTGAATTCTCACTTCACCTCACTGCACACATCATCTCTGCTTGTGGTGATATTCATGTAGTCAGTCACTTACTTGTGGTTTTAGTGTTTGTAGTTTCAGTCACTGGCTGTAAACTGTGCTTTGATCTCAAAAAATATTAAATGGAAAATTCCACAAATTAATAATTCATATGTTGTAAATTGAATGTCATTCTGAGTAGTGTGGAGAAACTTAACAAAGTTCCACTCTGATCTACCTGGTTAGTGAATCATCCCTTTGTCCAGCATATCCATGAAAGATGCACTACCCTTCCATTAGTCTTTTAGCAGCCATTTGAGTTATCAAATCAACTGTCTTGGTATGCCAGTGCTAGTGCTTATGTTCAAGATATCCCTATTTTACTTAACACAATCTCCTTAGCACAAGAGTAATGATGCCAGAAATGTATCAGTGCTTAAAATATAGAAGAGCAGATTGATTCTAGTACTATGTGGCAACGCTGAAGTAAATATAGGCAAACATGGTATATATATATATAAAAGATTCAGTACCTTCAGGCATCCACTGTTAGTTTTGGAACTACCAGTGTTTGGATTCTTGTGAAAGTTTCCTTATATGCCCTTTTATTTTGTCCCATAATAAACTGAATTAGAAATTACCATTTTGACTTTACACAGAAGAAACTTAGATATGAAATATTAAATAGCCTCTCAGGATTAAAACCAGATTTCTATGTCTCCAGGTAGATAACCACTCTCTTCTATTGCCTGAAAAGAAACATAATATGATTATAAATAAATGATAATTTCTCTTTACTTCAAAAGTTATAAGCTAAAAATATAGCTATCCTCAGTGATACTGAGGCCAACCATACAGAATACTGAAAAAAAAAAATTCTGTTCTCTCCCTCTTTCTGCGTCTCTGCATACCGCTCCATATACTCCCTCTCTTTCGCTGATCCAGTTCTATTTTATAATCCCAAATCATGGGCCTTTGAATGACTAATGCACTTCAACAAATGGTTATATAATACTAAAAACATGACATAATTTTATATTCTTATGTAAGGTTTATTCAATTTGTTAGGGACAACAATTTAAAGACTCCGATTCTGTCCAAGTTTTTACTACATTTTAAGACCCCGGTTCTTTTTGTCAGTTACTTGCCTGGAGGTTGAGATCATTGCAGCCATTGCTCTGTTTATAGACTTACTATTCGTCTAAGACATCTTTTCATTAAAAACACAGGAAGGACAATAGGTGATAAGATAAAATGTCCCCAAATTACACTGAATGTGAAAACCATCTTAATTCAAGTGTAATTCTAGTCAAAGATTTTAAAATTTCTTTATGTTTTAAGGATGCTACTGAAGGCAATGACGTCACTTGCTTTTTTTCACATCTTTTTAGAAAGGTTGTAGCATGTCTCCTCAGAGCTCAGGTGATTTTTAAATATTTTTAGAATGTAGAAAGGAAAAATACTTTCTGGGAAAACAATTATGCCTATCTAGGTTTTGTCCTAAAGCAAGTTAACTAAGCAAGTATTTTCAAGATATGACAGCATTGGATTTCAAATCTCTATTTCTATCTTCTTGGTTTTTATTTTCAAAAGCCAATTTCTGTTTCTTCGCCAAGCTTAGTGTTTCTCTGCGACAATCACAAGCAGTATGATATAATTCAAGAACCACTGTTTAAAGGTATTGAACATATTTAGATGTATAATTCCTTCCTTTAGAACAGGTTAGTGTGAGTGAAGTGCTTATTACCTGAAGGCCCTAACTGAGAAGTGATGGGATTTTAGTGGAAAATTGATGAAGGATAGAGGTAGTTCATTGAATCCAAAACCACCTTGGCTACTAAATTAACTTATTTTTTTTCTTCATTGGCAAAAAATTTAATACAGAGTTCTTGCATGTCAAGAAAATAAGTGTCACATATTTTCTGTCTTTAAAAAAACTCACGGAATAAGGAATATTAGGAGTGAAAGAAGGTATAAGACTAATCCTCTTGTATAACAGAGCAGACTAATTAAGTGAAAGTGATTGCAAAACCAGCTTGGAGAATTCCTGATGGCAGTGACTTTCAAGAAAGGCAAGAAGCTGAAGTAAATGTGATAAGACTTTTAAAACACAAAGAACAAGTGACCCAATGTTGTAAGGCACACATTTTTCCAAAATTGTAATGAAAAAAATGTCAAAATTTCAGGAGAAACAGAAAGGAAAACAAAGTCCAGTTAAGAGATGATTTATAAGTGACAACAACCGGATTAGCATCTAAGGCCTCAGTGTATACTTGGGCTTTATGCACCTTTCAATCTTTCTCTAAATGACATCTTTCCTTAAGTATTCTTAAAGGTCATTACAAGTGTCCAGTAAAAATATTTATACTACTAACTTGACAAGAAGTTATGTGTTATAGAAAAAAAATTTCCAGGAATGGAATTATTTATCATTGCCCATGTTTCCAGTGGTCCATGCCCAGGGAAAATCATGATGGTGGAGAGATTCAGATTTAAGTTGGCAGCTCCCAGAACTGCAGGCTCAGGGGGGAAGTGATCACTATCTACGAGCCATTCTAACATTTCCAAACATATTAAGTGACAATAAACATCAAAATCCCCCTTCAAAGGCAGCATCTTTTTCTTGCTATTATTTAGAAGAAAAGAGATAGCTAACAAGAGCCTGTTGTTTTAAATACAATCTCGTTTCCAGGAAGGCAGTGTGTCTAAATTCACTGCCATGGCAAATATTAAGCTCATCTGCCTGAAAAGCACAAGCACAGCTGCGTCCCGAGGGTGCATTGTCAGACTTTTTGATTTTCAAAGAACCAACAGAGCTCAGATGCATGTAACCCTTTTCCTAACAGCTCCTCCTGGTGCTCCAGCCCTCTGCACAGCCCCTCTCTCCTGCGAGGCAATTAGAATGGTCCCGAGCTTTTCAAAGCAATGGTACTGATCTTTGTACCTTCATGTCCTGATTGCACAAGGCTCACAGGCAAATTCTTCTAAGGAGTTTAAAATGCAGTGATCTTCTTCAAAGTCAGGGTGCAGCCTCAAACCCAGCCTCCTGCAGGGAAGACAAAGGGAAGAAAGCAGGAGAGACAATTTCACAAAATGACATAGTCAATTCAACAAATACTTCTTCAGTCTCCTACTTACAATAGCTGGGTCTATTTTCAGCATTGGTCGCTGTGCTTTCCATACATTATTTCATTTGATCTTTAAAATGAACAAGTGAGGGAGGTATTTGTTGGCTTTTATGGGGAAGTACACAGCCTTCCTCTGAGATCCTGTTTCAGTCCTTTCTCAGTTATATCCTGATGAAGAAGTTGAGATCAAGGTCAAGTTACCCCATCTCAGGAAGGAAGTTTCCAGATCTGGATCGGTCAAACTTCAAGTTTCAGAGTGTACCTCAGTGCTAATGCTCGGGGATCTGATCACGACCCAGCCACAGCTATTATACTATAGAAGTGCTGTCTGCTCACTCTCCCTTTGTAGCCAGACCTCTGATGGCTTTGGAACAAATGACCTTATTTCTCTTTCCTTTCATTTATTACTAGGAAATTTAGTTTTACTTTTTTAAATTTACTTTTTCATCATGGAAATGATGAATTGAAATGAAATTCAGATTTGGGGCTAGATAAAAATGAAATAAGTCTGACCTGGGGTGATTTGAGGTGAAAAAAGAATAAGCAAAATGTTTCACTCTGCATCCAGAGATTCATCTCTGGAGTTCAGGCTCAGAAAACCCCAGCTACCTCTGTGCTAGCCTCAAGGACTCTGAGGGCAGAGGTGACTGTATCACGTAGGACTAGGACTTGAGGTTCTGGTCAAATATCATAAGGCCACCTTAATTGCCCTATAGCTCACCTAGCCTCCACAGTATTACCATTGCAATTTTACACATGAAGAAACTCAACAGCAGGAATTTAAATAATTTGCCTGAGCTCGAACAGTACTAATACATGGCAGAAGCAGAGTGTAAGCCCAGGGTCATCTGACTACAAAGTCCGAATAGCAATCCTGAACAAAATAAAGTTTAAAAATAACGCAGCAGTCCAAGTTATGTACAAACACCAAGTGAATGGAACAGTTGCTGGTACTAGAAGAATTAAGATGAAGTAGCTATTGCAGTCGATAATGAGTCTTCATTAAGGAGCTCCTAATCCATAACAAAGCATGCATACTGAAAAGTAGGAAAAATTAAGCAGGACCCAGACACAAGAAGGGGAAAGCCAGCCCAATTCATTGTGGTGTTCTCTCAGTGGACTATCTGTAACCTGACACATTTCTGTTGGTGCCCAGGGAAGGTAACTGGCAAATTAAGCCAGAAAGGATCAGAAGTTGGAAGTCACACATTCCCATGTCTACCACAAGCCTGTGAGTACCCTTTCCTCCCCAGTTGCTCATTATTGACCCCATCTAGCTTTTAACTGACTTGGAGAGCTCAACATTTAATTTTATTTTATTTTGTTAGCCAAAATAAACAAAGAAAAGAAAAGGCGTGGCCTCTTAAATAAAAATATATATATACCTAGGAAAACCATGAAATAAAATATTAAAGTTTAGAAAATTCAGACATTGTATTTATTGCACTATAATTGCCACTACATGTTATGGGATATTGTTCCCAAATCAAAATTCACCCTTCTGTTTACTTACCAAGCTGTGAGCATTCTTTCTGAATATTTTGTTTTTAAATTAGGATAGTATTAAGCTAAGTATAGGAAGGCCTAAATGAAGTGAACTGTATACAAGTGTGCAGCCATAGTATGAATTTGAAGACATGATAGAAGATAACATATGGTGTATTTTTATATTTGACACAATTTCCTGGAACTATTTAAATAACATTATCTTAAGATAGACCGTGATACTATAACTTTTATTGTTAGGTAAATATGAAACACCTGAAATGTTCCTGGCAGGCACTTGTTTGAAATTTTCAGTGCTTCTCTGTTTATCATTTCTTTATTATGTTTCTCACACAGTGTAAGTTATCTTGGTCTTCGAAGCACTAAACACAAATAGGAAATAAATTTAAAGACGGGGGTTCTTGTATAAAAGTAGAGGACACAATTCTTTTTTTTTAAGAGAGAGAGAGAGAGAGAGAGAGAGAGAGAGAGAGAGAATTTTTTAATATTAATTTTCCAGTTATCGGTGGACACATCTTATTTTTTTTGTATGTGGTACTGAGGATTGAACCCGGGGGCCGTACGCATGCCAGGCGAGCGTGCTACCGCTTGAGCCACATCCCCAGCCCACAATTCTTAAATTATATTTTCAGTTATGGAGGGTTTTGTTTTTCTATGAAGAGTTTATGCAAACTTTTTCATTAAGAAAAAAAAATGTTTTAATTGAAAACCAGTTTCCTACTCCAAGAACTTTCCTATAATATGTCTGAGCAAAATTTTTGATGTCCAAGCAAAATTTTTCTTCTTCAGGAAATCTTAATTTATCTTGATGGAGAAGAGTCTGATGATGATGATGATGATGATGATGGCGACGACATGACAACGATTATGACATTGCAGCTATTAGCTATTATATATTTCTTTTGGCGAGGGTATCAAACTCAGGGGCACTTGGCCATTAGGCCATATCCCCAGCCCTGTTTTGTATTGTATTAGGAACAGGGTCTCACTGAGTTGCTTAACAACTTGCTTTTGCTGAGGCTGGATTTGAACTTACAATACTCCTGCCTCAGCCTCCCAAGCTGCTGAGATTACAGGTGTGCTCCACTGTGCCCAGCTATGTTTTAGAAATAACTGACCAGGATTTAAGTTTTAATTTGACATTAAGTTTAAGATTTGTATGTATTTTTGCAGAAGGCAGAGAGTTCTGAACCAAAAATGTAATTGCTTTTTGCTGATGTGTGACTTTTCTGTGGAAGAAACTTGCATCTCTCCTATTGTTCCAAGGCTGTGTTTGACATGCTCATACCAGTTTCTAGATGGAAAATAGAAGAGTATACCACATACATTTTTAACATCACCGGAGCTCAGGCCTAGCCCAGGACCACCTCCACTGACCGAGTAGGAGCCCAGGCCCAGGGAAGGCCCAGCCCCACACTACCACTACCTGGGAGCCCAGGCTTAACCCACTTCCATCCTGGCTCACTGCAGCCATCTCTATAGCCTTCCCCATGCAGTAGCCCTCTACCTTGGGACAATAGACAGGACCTAGAAGGAGGTGCATCTAGGAGCACATATCCCAAAGTCAGTGTAAGGCCCACCCTTTCAGCCCTCATTTCTGAAAGACATTGCATCCATCTTGGGGCAATTCCACTGCCATCTTGAGTTACCTCTGCTATTGATTTCACCACCTTTAGTTGCAGTATCATCCATTGTGAGACACCAACAGGGTCTGGAAGCCCAACACCAAGGTGATATACAGATAATTTGCAGGAATACTACAAGATTATAGGGTAGAAACAGTAATACCCCAGATCCACATTGCAAGAAAGGAAGACACATGAAAACACACACAAAAAAAAAAAAAAAAACAAGGGAGGAAAGTGCCCCAAACAAACCAGGATACTATAACAACAGAACCCATGGACAGCCAAGTTGATGAAATGTCAGCGAAGGAGTTCAGAATGACCATAATTAAAATGATATGTGAGTTAAAGAATGACCTAAATCAGGGCTGGGGATATATCTCATTTGGTAGAATGCTTGACTTGTTTGCACAAGTCCCTGGGTTTGATCCCCAGCACAAAAAAAAAAAAAAAAAAAAAAAGAAAAAAAGAAAGAAAGAAAAAGAAAATAAATGACCTAAATGAGCAAATACAGGAACAAAAATTGATCACTCCAACAAAGAGATAAGACAGCAAATACAGGCAACCATTGATGACACCAATAAACAGATAAGGGAGAAAATACAGGCATTCATTGACCACACCAACAAAGAGATAAGGGAGCAAATACAGGTAGCAAAAGATTACTTCAAGGAAGAGATAGAGATTCTTAAAAAAAGGAAAAAAAACAAACCAGAAATCCTTGAAATGAAGGAGACAACAAACCAAATCCAAAACTGAATAGAAAGCTTCACCAACAGACTAGATCACTTGGAAGACAGAATTTCAGATAATGAAGACAAAGTATACAATCTGGAAAATAAAATTGAACACAAAATGAAGATGGTAAGAAATCATGAACAGAACATCCAAGAATTTGGGGACAGCATCAAATGACCAAATCTAAGAGTTATTGATATAGAGAAGGGCACAGAGTTTCAAACCAAAGGAATGCGCAATGGCTTCAATGAGATAATATCAGAAAATTTTCCAAATATCAGAAGAATGAATTTGAAAATCAAATACGAGAGGCTTATCAGACACCAAATGTACAAAATTACAACAGATGTACACCAAGACACGTTATAGTGAAAATGCTTAGCATACAGATTAAGGATAGATACTTGAAGTCTGCAAGAGAGAGGAATCAGATCACATATAAGGGGAGATAAATTCGTAACACAGCAGATTTTTCAGCCCAGTTGCTCAAAGCCAGGATACCCTGGAACAATATATACCAAGCTCTGAACGAAAATGGATGCCAACCACATGCATTTTTAAAATGGTGGGTTTGGATTTATTTTTAAGGAGAAGGTACATCATTTTTCAGATAGAGCTTCTGTGAAGAATCAAATTACATATGATAACTATTCAAATGCATTTCGAGTACAAGAAGGTCTGAGGTACAGATTTCTGCTTTTGCAGGGTCTTCTGTGATGGGCCTGGAACTTGAGCAGCTTGTGGAACTCCAAGGCATTCCCGAAAACAGCATGAAGCCTCTGCTTTTGAAGATCACACATAAACCGATGTCAAAGTGGGATTTAAAAAATGTCTTCCTAAAATGAGGTAAGTGAAAAGAAAATCTTCCATAATAGGGAAAGAACACAATAGAGTCTTCTTTTTGAAAAGCATATTTTGATAATCTGGAGCTCATTCATTGTATTTGCCCAATATTCCTAATACCGAAATGCTTATTGAAACCAAAGTGTGTCTGAAATAACTCTAAGAGCCTTAAGTCCTTCTGAGGCTATCTCAGATCCTCCCTCAGTCTCATTTATTGTATGATGATTCCAAAATCTTCCAGTCATTGAGTCAAGAAACACTCCTGGACATATATCCTAGCAGAGAATATGACAAGAAATACAGCTCAAAAATGATATAGTGTTGATTTTAGAAGGCAAGGACAATTTAAACTATTTGATCTTATTTTAGAAGGAAATAACAATTTAAACTATTTGGACCCCATCTCAACTTTTAGTTCAGAAAATATCCACATTTATGCTACGTACGCATGTGAATCAGGGCTATATAGACGACTAGTGTCAATCATAGGTTGTAGGTAGGAGCTTTGATTTATCAATAATTTGCAATCTTGGTCTAATATGGCTCTTTAAGGTCAGTGTTCATAAATTTTAGCAAAAAGAGAAAAGAAGTAAAACCTGTGTAAGAAATTGATTGTATAAATATATTTGAGAATTATTGCAATTATTTAAAAATAAGGACATATTCCTAGGAGTACATAATCTCAAGAGAAAACATAAAGAAATCTTGGTCTGATTTTAGTATTTTTAAAATAATAATATGGGTATTATCATTTTGAGATATATTAATAAGTAATTATACTAATGGTTTGAAAAGCACTTTATATAATAGAATAGAAATACAGACATGATATTAAATCAATTTTAATGAAACATATTAAATTTAAATTTGGAATACTTTTTTCTCTTTCTAAATGTACATATTTTCTTTCTTGTTCTGTACATTAAAAAAAACTTAAAACCAATGATAGTCCTAGAAAAATGACTACCTTGACCACATTAAGGTCTACAAACTTTCTTACTAAAATGAATCAGAACTTTTGAAGAAAAAGCAGGAGTAATTAATATGCAAGATGAACCTGGGATGTTGATCAAGAAAGCTATGAGGAAAAAAAAAATAAAAAGCTATCTCAGTTGATTCAAAATTTCAAATGCACAAGAGAAGCTATCTGAAGAGACCTCCAGTAGGCCAAAGATGAGATCGTCTGAGCATGATAACAAAAATGATGGCATTAATTGCAACAGCTCAAATATATGAGAATTCCTGAGTCCATGATTATAATAAAACAAAAATGAAAAGTGATTGTTTGTCTTTGCTAAAATATCAACTCATTTTTTAAAACTGGTTAATAAGGAGAAAAAATAAAGCAAAATACTGTAAGGGCGTACGGCGGAGCGTCGGAGGGAGAGACCACACAAGAGACTGGCTCCATGCAATTGGCAAAAGGGGATTTATTGGGGATCCATTCCAGCGCGCTGGGGCTCCGTGCTTACTCAAGAAGGGAGAGCAGCCCAGAGCCCAGAGCAAAGGTCAAGCAGAGCTTAAGTACACTTTTTGGAGAGGGCAGTGGGCTTTGCATACATCAGAACAAATCATCATGAGGCACGGGGAAATTGAACAACAACTCTGAGACGTGATTGGCACATTCATTGGCGGGAACAGGTCGGGCGGGGGTGATTGGTCATTCGTAAGCGGGTTACACATTCAAACTGATTGGTTCAGGCCCTGTGAGGAACTGCACAGGGCCCTAGGCTAAACGGCCAGTAGGGTGTTGTCTTAACTATCTCAGGAATCTGGGTGTAACAGAGGAACTTAATAATACCTAATCTTTTACATTCAAGCTTTCCAGCTTAGAAACTTTACCCTTTCAATACATGGACTGTACTTCTCTATAACCAAAAAGCTAATGAGGAAAAATTCCTTCCAAAGAGTTCTAGCCTTTAGATAAAGATGGTACTGTATAGCTAGGAAATAACAATTTTTCAAATCCTGCAAAAGTAACGAATCTAGGTGACCATCATCAGTGGTTCAGACACCAATAGGTAGTACACTGATGATGACTCTTTGCTGTGAATGAATTCGAATGATTTCACTTTGGCCTGCTGATTGGCCTTAATAAAGCTAAAAGTGGGACATGAGCCATTTCATACTCCCTGATGTGATAGAGTAAGAAATATACTGCAGCATCTGTGCAATGTTATTACCATTGATTCTGAATTGAGCCTTCTAGTTCTAAAGACAAATGGTGGATAAAGGAACAGATTAAAAAACCAGCACAGGTACAACCTGTCAGGTCAAAAGTGTGACACTCTATGGGGGAAAAAAGGTTGTAGTTTTTTTTTAAAGTGTTATATAAAAATATAAAAAATAAAGAGAATCAACATATATTCTAGAAGTTTCCTTAAGGCAAACCAACAGGGTAATATAGGATATGGTATCACTTCTGCCTCCAAAATAGTGGTTATGAAAATAATATGTTTGGGACAAATGAGAAATTTGATCATGGAGTGAACATTGTATGATATTAAGAAAACAATCCTTATTTAATTAGGGTGTGACTCCATATTCTTGAGTAGCTATATCAAATTACCATAACTGATGACTTAAATAGCACACTTATTTTCTCACAACACTGAGTGCTGGAAGGGTCAAAGGACCCGTGTTTTGGGCAATTGGTCAGCATCCTCTTTCTGATTTGTAGAGAGCTGCTTCCTCATTGTAGCCTTGCATGTGCAGAAGGAGAGAGAGCTCTGGTGTTTCTCCCTTTTATTAGGAGGGCATGAGGCCCAGGAGGACTCCACTGTATGCCCTCATCGAATCCTGATTACTTTCTGAAGGCCTACCCTGCAAAGACCTTCACATTGAGGATTAGGGCTTCAACATATGAACTTGGACAGGTCACACACATTCAACCTACAACTATTTGCAGTGATTTGCTGAAAATCCATGGCCTCGGGTGGTGCAGTCACTGGAGCAGTAGAAGACATCATTGCACAGGAACTGCAAAAAGAAATAATCCAGCAAGGGAATTTGCATGCAAGCATAACAAGATTAATATACCTGCCAGTTCCAGAGAGCACAAAAATATTTTTTTAACAGTGCTAGGCAAATATGACATTCTGTTTGAAACATTCCCCAGCAAGAAGAGACAAAGGTAAGAAAGCAATTAAAAAACAACAGCAAAAAAAACCAAAAAAAACCAACCACATCGTCCCCCAACACTATTGGTCCCCCATTGTAAAATACTGTGTTAGTGACTATCTCATATTAACTCAGTACAGAGCAAAATGACAGGTTTGTATAATATGCTTCCAAACAAGTACTTCAAAGGCATTCCCTGTCTGAGTTCTCTTCAATCCAGAATGGCCTTCCACTATTCATTTTACAATTTCTTCTCGAATTTGAAGTTTATGATATTTAAAAATAAATATTGATTACTGATTACAATATTTAATATTTGATTATAATATTTAAAAATAATCTTATATAAGAAATGAGTTATCCATGACAGATAGTGACACATACATTGATTTTTCTAAACACATGAGATAAGCTAGTCTTTTATTATGCAAAAGGTGCTAAATAAACATATTGTATTGTAATTTACAGAACTATAGTTTGCAGTTTTATTCCTTTCTTAGCCCAAGTATTAGACAGTTTTGCTATTATTATTCTCATTGCTATTAATTTCTATTTCATTGTATTTGTATTCTGAAAACAATTTTTAAATCTTTAAGTAATTAAGATAAACAGCGGGATTAATTTTGCTCAAATTCTCTGTGAAGGTAGTCTGTGAAGATCTATGAAATTACTCTGTCAAGTGTAAGTAAGAATGTATGCCTTGTTTGTAGAGGCAAAATATTTTGTATGCTATTTAATTCATCTTTATGTTTTACAAGAATGTGTATTTGTTTTTTACATTTGTTCCATATATCAAATTTAAGAAACTATCAAACATTTCATCTGTAAATATTTCAGCATGTAGGTCTACCAAATAAGTATTTTAAAATATATATAACCACAATAGTATTAGCAATAGAAGGAAAGGAATTTAGATAAATTATATTCTTCAGCAAAAGAAAGGTTTTCAATGGACTTGGGTCATAGTCAGAAAGTCACCTACAAAATATAAATTTTCAAATATCAAAGCACATTGACTCCTTAGCAGCATATATAGAATTAACTTACATTTAGATACATCCCAGTGAAATGACAGAATATAAAATAAAATAGTGAAAAAGGGGAAAAGGTGGTTAACCTTCAGAAGAATTTAAACCAATAACAGCCTTGTTGTATTCATAGCCATAGTTTCAAGGCAGCAGTGAGATGCATATCTTTGAAATTGGATGGGAAATAACTTTCACCCTAGAGTTCTATACCCAATTAAAATATCACTCAGCAATTAGGGAAGAACAAAGATAATTTTGGATAGCCAAAAAACTGGGGGTTCAGTATTCTCAAATTTTTGTTAAAGACATATTATTATTGACACACTTAAAGATGAAACTCAAAAGAAAGAAGGGAGTCACAGAGCACTGATAACTAAGGAAAAAAAAGAATTATTTTTGGTTCCATAACTTTGATATCCATAAAAAATACTGTATAGTATAATTGGTTTTTGTTTTTTAAATTTATTAAATGTTGTCATGCTGTATTTGTCAATTTGTTCGTTTTCACTCAACATTAATTTTTCATCATTGTGTCTCTCTGAAAACCAAAAAAGAGAAAATGGAACTGTGAAGTAACATACAAAGAATATCAACTCATTGAATAACATTATCTTTCAATTAAAAATCACTGAAGCAAAAAACCTAAATTTAAAAATTTATTAAACTCTAGGTACTAGATATATAGGTTTTGTTATTTTCCAAAATGTATTAATTTAAAAAGTTAAAAGAAATATATCATCAATGAGTTACACATTCAAAGAATAGAGGAGGGAGAAGGGAAAAAGCTTCACAGTGGAGAGAGTTGGAAATCTCCATTTTGTCCATGTGACAGGGTTCATGCAACACATCCGAGGGTTTATCACTGTTATGCTCCCTGCCTCCGTCCCTCCCTCCCATTTAAGTGACAATTTCACCTATTATATTTTCTTTCCCCAAATCTTAAAACCTCTATCTAATTATGAGAACATAATAAGATCTGATAAACTCAGGGTAAGGGATATTTTATAGCATTCTTGCCTGGCCAATACTCCTCAAGACTGCCAAGGAAATCAAAAACAATTGAAGACTGAGATACTATCCTAGACCAGAGGAGCTTGGGGAGAGAAGACAATTAGCAGCAACTTGGTTCTCTCATTAGATCCTGGAATAGAAAGAGGGCATCATGCAGAAACTGATAAAATCCAAATACTAGTCAGGAGTTTTCCTAATGTAACGTACCAACATCAGGGTCTTAATTTTGACAAACATAACAAAATGATATAAGATAAAGAACCTGGGAAAGGAGTATACAAGACTTATCTCCATATTATCTTCACAATTCTATACCCTAAAATGATTCTAAAGATCAGGTTGGTAAGAAAACACAAAAGAACCTAAAAAAAAACATTCTTTTAAATGCAGAGAAACAACATCCCCTTATTGTAAAACTGAATGGATAATATTTTACACATGAAGCAAATACAGTAAGAATGTGAAGAAAGAGGAGGAAATGTTAGCTAGTTGTTAGCCTGAAATATTTAAAAAACGAATCCTCAGGAAACTGCAGTCACTGAGATATTTAAAAGCTTAACATAGATTTCATGATTTGCCCCACACGGAGAGTATCTTTTAAGCTTGGAGTTAGGAAATCACTGTTTCTTCCGGCAAGTTGAAGGATATTAAACTATCGCCACTGCTACAGTGTTGGGTGGATCCCAGAGAATATTCAAGGGAGCAACAACCCATAGGTGCTTGCTGATCATACAGTAGAGCCACACCGAATTGCATCCACAGATGCTTTTCCAGATTAAAACAGGCAGCTGGTCTTTTACAGAGTACATTGGGGAGAAACAATCTTCATAGCAGCCTTGTAGAAAACTGTATTTAAAATCCAAACTGTGAATGACTGTTGGTACAGAGAGCATGGATTCTGATAAAGGGACCTGCTAACTCAGCACAAAGTTTCCAGGTTTGCAACAGCACAGGGCATAAAGAAGAAAATAGGCAAACCCTCAGGAACAAAGCTGCAGAGCCAAGACAATTATATTAGCATAACCAGCCCAAGGTTTCCACCAGTTTCTTTAAAATAATAAATTCAAACTAAGTACCTGAACTTTAATCCATGTGTGTATATTGGCATGTAGGCATACTGTCGTTAGCTTCATATTGTGCTCCTTTAGTTGCTTTCTTAAAATTCTTAATTGAAAAATACAACAAGCATAACTATGAATAGATAGTTTGTTGCTATTGGTTTTCATTGACCTACTGCAGCATCTAGAATAGTCCCTGGCACAAAATAGATGCTAAGCAAATATTTGTTTGACTTCATGAAGGATACCTGTATTGGTGCCTCTGACCACTGACATATTTCTATGGTGGCAGGGAGTCTCAGAGGTAGCAGGGAAGGAAAGCATGTCCCTGAATAACTATTAGCAGAGCTCCTGATAAATTCCCCTTCCTGGGCCACTAGAATTGGCAGCAGAGGTATTATCAGCAGAGGTCCTGTTCTCTCTTGGGTGAAGAATGACCTAATGGGCCACTTAGTTCCAGCTATTATAGCACAATATATAGACTGGGTGGATTAAACCATAGACATTTAGCTCCTCACAGCTCTGGTGCTGGAACTCAGGTCAGGGAGCCAGCATAGTGGGGTTCTGGGAGGGGCTGTCCTGGCTCGTTGATGGCTACCTTCTCTTCTGTGCACACAGCGCTTTTCCTCAGTGCATGAGCAGGAGGAAAGGGGAGTTCCATGTGTCTTCCTCTTCCTGTAAGAGCTCTATTCCCATCATGAGGGTCTCACCTCTTGACCTCATCTAAACCTAGGTACCTCCCAAAGACCCAACTTCCAGAGCATCACACTGGGGTTAACTTTTCACAAATGGATTTTGGGAGATGCAAATAGCCATAATAGCCATGTCTGTTGCCATCATAAGGATCTGGAGACACGATCCAGGTTTATCTTCTTTTGTTGGGTAGGAGATAATATGCAGTCCTGATACTATGATGTAGATCCAGCCCAGGGGTCCCCATTCAGTTTGCCTTCCTCTTTCTATCTTTCAGGGTATACTTTTTATTATGTCTTATATTATTTCCAGGATTTTTACTTGTACTTAGCAAAAAGGACCAAGGAAGAATATGTTTATACCATCTTGTTCCACTGGAAATTGCATTGAATTTTGAGTTCCAAAGAAAGCTCAGCTAAGTCCATCCTGTTGTTGTGAGCTTCCCACACATACTCAAGTGCCCCAAGAGTCCCACAGTTTCCCTTGTGTAATCCAGAGAGTGCCAGAATTAGCCATTCTTACTTCAGAGAGTCTCTGAGCTCAATATCATCGGCTAATAAAACTTATTAATGAGCTCTTTTCTTGAGCTATTTGATTACTTAAGAGTGGACACACTCTATCAGAGTACAAAAGGCAGAAAATTGCTTTTTAAAGGTCAAATTTGGCCATTTTTTTCCTCACGCCAAAGCATAGAACTGTGTCCTGAGTTGCCTCCTCCTGGAATTTTTCCCTCTCTTGGTATGATTGGATCTCTTAAGTTTGATTTCTTTTAATTTTATTCAGAGGATCAAGTCATCATTTGTGTGTGTATGTAAATGTTTTAACTGAGCTTATTATGCATAAAAAGGAGTGACAATAACTATTTTGACTTATTACTTTCTGCCTTGTAAAGATGATCAAACATTCAGCATGGAAGAATAAAATTCGTAGGTGGCATAAATGAACAGGAGAAAGAGCTTCCCGAACTCTCTTCCAAATGCAGAATACTTTCCTCTCCCTTTCTTCCATTCTACCCACCTCACCCACAGCCTACCCCTACTTTTAGACCATTCCTAAACCAGGAAGTTAAAGTTGTGAGTGGGAAGGGGTGGGGAGTGTGTGTGTGTATAACCAACAAGGGAATTTATTCTTTTGATGAATCGTAATGATTGTACTATAATCACATCTTCCCACATACAGTCCCGAATTCCTGTGCCAGGATTCAACTCCCTTTGCAAACGGGCAAGCTGGCTCCTTCTGTTGCCTTTACTGGCTTTTCAAGTAACATGATATAAACAGAAAATGGAGGCTATAAAGAACTTTGAGATCGTCACATTTCAGCCTCTCATTTATGGAGGAGAAATGGAGAACCGAGAACGTGACAGAAATCACTCAAGTTCATGGACGTGTTAGAGGCAGTGCTGGGGTTAGAACTCGTCTTCCAGCTCCTGTTCCAGTGCCCTTTTATGAAAGCTGATTGTCTCATTTAGTTGTAACCATTTTGAACTTTAATGCACAGTGATCAGTAAGGACAGCAGATGAGAGGTCATCTCCCTGCTGCTCAGGCTATAGGAATGTCAGAAAAACAAACAAGTGAGCAAATGAATGGATGCTTGTATCAACTTATAACCCAACAGAAGCACTTAATTGTTATGATTCCTGTAGCTAGTTTGCTCTACTCTCAACTCTATTTCTTCTTCATTTTCTCTTTCCTTTTTTTTATGATCATAGGGACCTTATAGATGCTGTTAGATGCTGTAGTGTTTTTGTTATGTTTTGTTTTGTTTTGTTGTGGTACTGAATTGAACCCAGAGGCGCTTAACTGCTGAACCACATCCCCAGTCCTTTTTTTCTTTTATTTAGAAACAGGGTCTCACTGAATTGCTCAGGATCTTGCTAAGTTGCTAAGGCTGGCTTTGAACTAACAATCCTCCTGTCTCAGCCTTCCCAAGCTGCTGAGATGACAGGCAAGTGTCACCATTCCCAGCCTGTTGTATTGTCTTTAATACTGAAAATATTTCAAATGGAATAAGGCAGTGTGTCCACTAACCAAAGTCCAGATTTTTAAGAGCAGAGAAGAACCCTCAACTAGCCAGACCAATGGAAAGTTTCCTATTTTCCTTTGTACCTTGCTCTAACAGAGGCCCTACCATATAGAAAATTATCAGAAAATATTTTGAATGAATCCTTTAGTCAACATCTCTTTGATTAAAACATGCTTTATTTTAGATATTGGAACAAAGTGCTGAATGCAGATCATATCAGAGTGATTGTTGATAAGGATAGTGGTTTCAAAGTCTGTTAATTTAACCATCAATTAAAAGAGGGCCAGAACCTGACACCTGAAGAAGTGGAAATCCCATCCCTCAAGCCTTAAGTGGTACCTGGAAGAAGGAAAATATTATTAATAAATAAATACTTGAGGAAAATATACCCTGTAAAGTTAGGGCAAAGTAAAATAGATACAAATAAACGCGTCTTGCCAATTTTTATATGGACTGAAATATAAACCTCTCTGATTACATAAAGAGTGATCACAGTCAAATGTGGGTAAATTCGTGTCAAATCAGGCAGGATTTGATTTCTAGCCATCATGTGACTGTAGGCTGATTGCTCTAATATGTGAGGTGAATGGAGCTTGTGCAGAAATACAGGCAGCTTTGAAAAGCATTTCAGAGAGCAAAGTGGTTTGATGCAAGTTGGGTAACTGTAGAATTAAGTCCATATGAAAGTGTTCCAAATGAGCAAGTTCTGATGAAGGGAATATTTCCAGGGAGATATAAAAGAGTTGAGGACATAGAAGTGTATTATTTTAAGTGTTGTCTTTTCATATAACTATGGACATGTCTAGCAAGCTGTTGGAAACCTTAGTTGAAAAGAAAAAGTTCAGTAAGATCCTAATAACGCTACTCAAATATCTGAAAGGTAACTATGAAGCCATGAGATCAGACACACTTAGGACGGTGCTAAAGGGCAGAAGTTGGTCCGTGGGGGAAATCATATGGACAGGTGTTTATATGAACATGAGGAAAAAGGTTTTAATAGCTAAAGCAGTTCAAGATTGTAATGGCCTTATGTCGTATTTGAGTCATATTGCTGATTATGATCAAACAAGGCTTAATGTCTTAATGAAGCAACCAAAAGGAGACTTTAGATCCTTAATGAACTCGTTCCTATACAGTACACTGAAATCCAGATTGCTATAATTTTGTGATACTGTTAAGGTCACCGTGGGTAGTAAGTATTTTGAATCAAACAAGAAACGTTTAACAATTGCCTTTTCAAAATAAAAATTTGTTTCTCAATATTTTTTTTTTACTTTCATCCCCAAATACTGCAAGTCATGTGACATTTTCTTTTTTAATCTTACGTTTTTATGTGACTAATTTAATGATCAACTAACATGAATGCTGAGCAAATGATACAAAAAGACAATAGAAAGTAGTTCCCCTCTGCAAAGCCACCTGTTTAAATCACTGGCATCATGACTAGAATATTGTGTGTGTGTATGTGTGGGGGGTGTTAAATGGTATCAGAAAGTCATGATGGTTTTAAGATTTTGAGAGAGCATATCAAATGTTATATCTTAAGCCTTTGATGGTGACTTTTGCAAAACTATATATTTGAAAGGAGCACAAATATATGTTCAATTCTTTTGAAGTTTCTCTGACACTGATTACTAGAGATGTTTTATGTTTTCAACTAGAAATGTCTTTAATTTTCTTTTATTGTGTTTTCCTCTGTTCACTGTCTCTAATTTTCCTCTTAGTCTTCAATTTTATATTCGTTATCTAAATATAAGAACATAGTGTTTATTCTTATAAGGCTTCTATAACCACGTAAGTTGTAACCACGTAAATTGTTTTTAAACAAACTGATTATTGCAGATGGAAGAGTGCTTAGTACAACTGAGGAGACAAAAAAGATCATCTACTTAGAGATTTCTCCCCAAATTTCAGCATATCAAAGATTAAGAGATTGTTCAAATTACCCAGGCTTAACTTCTGGTAGGTACGCATATTGAATTACACAGAGAAAATAATATCTTATTTAACACTTCAATGTTACAAGTCTGGATTAGCCATTTGAGGTGACAAAAGAGACTTGTACATGTTGAAACAAAACAAAAGAAAACCTAAAATGAGTCCATGCATTTATTTATACTTGAATAAATACCTAGGTTGATAATGCATGGGCGATAAAGATATTGGTGTTGCCAATACCATAATGGAGAAGACAGCACCCTTGCTCTCTTTCTGCCATAAGCAGCTAAAACACTACACTATTTTCAGATATAAGACAGTGAGTTACCCAGGTAAGTGATCTCTAAGAGAGGAGAAATAAAGAAGTAGCTCTTCAATTGCACCAGATTTCTAGTTGGAGTTGCATTTTGAATGGTTCTTGGGAATCCAAGCACAGCACTAGGTAAATGTTGAATTGAGGAAAAAAAAATACGATTTTAAGAAAATAAGTCACTGAGACTTTTCCAAGTTGATTACCGCAAAGCAGGCACCTAGCAGAATTACAGTTCCAAATATCTGCATAGGAACCCCTCAAGTCTGTTACAAAACAGTTAAGTTATGCACATACAAAGTGAAAGTCAGAGTCGCTAGGCAAACAATGACAGAGAAACTGAAAATTTAACAATCTCCCCAAATTATACAGAGATGGGACACATTCGGGTTTATCCCCATTAGAAAATCTTCCAGGAGTGTCAGGGTATTAATCAAAATCTCAGAAGGGTAAAATCTCAGAGTATGGTTGAAAGAGCCTTAGAGTTAAAGCTCCTAGAGATTTTTTTTTTCCAAACCAACCTTAAAAATTTCAAGTTAATTTGCAAGTAGCATAATAACCAGCCAAAATAAAATTTCATGCATTGTAAAGAAAAGAATAAAATCCAAATATTCAACCACAGTCTATCTTTAAGTCAGCATCAAAAAAAAACCAAAACACCAGAGTCATAAATAAAAAGGAAAATAGGACCCATAACCAGGAAAAACTTCAGCCCATGAAAATAGACTCTGAAAAGAGAAACAAAGCATTCAGTGGACAAGGACTAAAAAAAGCAATATAATAAATATAATTAAGAGTTAAAGAAGATCTGGTGTGATGCTATACACCTGTAATCCCAGTGGCTCAGGAGGCTGAGGCAGTAGAATAGCAAGTTCAAGGCCAGCCTCAGCAATTTAGAGATCAAGATCCTAAACTTAGTGAGACCTTGTCTCAAATAAAATAAAATAAAATAAAAAGGGCCAGGGATGTGGCTCAGTGGTAAATTGCCCCTGGATTCAATCTGTAGCACTACACACACACACACACACAAAAAAAAAAGAATTAAATGAAAATATATAAATTGTAATAAGAAATACAAAATGGAAATAGATAAATGCTGCTCTGATAGTCAAATATACTTTTTTGAACAGAGCAGGGAGGAAGAGCAGGAGGAAAAGATTAACATAAAATAGAGTCATGAGGTGGGAGGGAAAGGGAGAGAAAAGGGAAATTGCATGGAAATGGAGGGAGACCCTCATTGTTATACAAAATTACATATAAGAGGTTGTGAGGAGAATGGGAAAAAAAATAAGGAGAGAAATGAATTACAGTAGATGGGGTAGAGAGAGAAGATGGGAGGGGAGGGGAGGGGGGATAGTAGAGGATAGGAAAGGTAGCAGAATACAACAGTTACTATTATGGCATTATGTACAAATGTGGATGTGTAACCGATGTGATTCTGCAATCTTTGTAATGTTTTGAATAACCAATAAAAAAATAATAAAAAATAAAAATAAATAAAATCAGGCAATTGGACATTAGAGTCCATGCTCCCAGATATTAAAAAAAAATTAAAAAATAAAATATACATTAAATAAAATTTATAGCAGAGAAAATATTGCATAAGATTTCATCAATAAATCCAAAGATATAACAAATAGAAACTACAAAAAAAAAGGACTGAACAAAAACTCAACGATCAGTAGGAAAATATCAAGTTTCCAACAAAAATGCTGGAATTGAGAGGATAAAGAAAAGTCATTAAAGAGCTAAAAAGTCCAACTTAAGAGTTGTTTGCAAACGCTAAACCCACAGAGCCAACAAGTTCACAGACACAGCAGCATCACAGACACAGAGCAACAGCTTGGGGATTTTATGAAAATAAGTCATAAGGGGAAACTTTATAATATTACTGAAAATCAGGGATCAGGAAAAGGCCTGGCAGAGTGCCAGAGAAAAAACAAACAATGAATTGGCACAAGCTTCCTATCAGAAATACCAGCCGGAAAACAATGCAGCAGTGTCCTTACAACAAAAAGCAGGACTGTCAACTGGAAATTCTGCATCCAGACAAAATATCCTTAAAAATACAGGCAAAATACTTTCTCAGACACAAACTGGGGAAGAATTTTTTTGGGGGGGGCGGGAAGAATTTGTTGCGAGTACACATGAAGCTGTAACTTATTTTTGTTTTTAAGAAAGAAAATGTAGATCTTAAAAATGACACAAGAGCTTCGTGTTGGCAACTGAGTAAGAAGTCAAGAATAGGTTCCTAGCAGATGACCTGCAGCACTGGGAACAGTGACAGTATCAATAGCAGATAAATGCTCAGAAAGTTGGAACAAAGACTTGTCAAACGAACTTGCTGCTTCTCTCTGTTGGCTTACTAGAGATGCAGAATAAGAGAATGTGATCAGCACAGTGCATTTCTAAACCCACTTAACAATTCCAAAAGACCTCTATGCCAAGATGGAGAAATCTCTAATAGTGGCAATGCATTTAATATTTTCTCAGACAGTTAAGAATTATAATCTCAGCAGGTGCCTTAGAATGTGCCTGTGATCCCAGTGACTGGGAAGACTGAGGTAGGAGGATCACAAGCTCAAAGCCAGCCTCAGCAACTTAGCCAGGCCCTGAGCAATTAAGCAAGACCCTATCTAAAAATGAAAATAGCAAGATCAAAAGGAGTAAGGGTGTGGCTCAGTGTTTAAGCAACCCTGAGTTCAATCCCCAGTACCAAAGAAAAAAAAATTAATTATAGTCCCAAGATTTTGATAACAAAAGAGGGGATTTTAACAGAGAAACTTCTTTTTATGAGAAATTTTATTTTTATAATTGATATATAAAAACATAAAAAAGTTCTACATTTTAGGAATTTTCCATTATTTAACACAAAGTCATTCCTAGTTTTTGATACAAATATTCTTTTATAATAGAAAAATCCTTTGTTTCTAATGAAAGTAAATGTCATGCAGAGTAAAATTATGGGGAAAACATTGATTTGTTTTAATACTTTTTTATGATAATATATCAAATTCTAAAGTCAACACACACATACATCTTTGCACATGGTAAACTATACCAACTCTGCCCTTCAATAACTTATGATTTCTGTTATGCCACTAAATATTCTAGTGGTTTTGTATCTTCATTTTTTAGGAGAAGGATTGTATTTAAACTTGATAATCTCTAGGCTCTTTTGTTGTCAATTATTTCCTAACTTTTCACACAGTCACAAATCTATTAAGGTCGTACTCTAAAGTAATAAGATAAGACCACAGAAAATCCTGGGAATGGTATTATCATAGTAGCCCATGCAACAACACCAAAACACTTGTTTAAATATAAGAAATAAGATTTGATATGTGTAAAAATGTATGTGTGTGTTTACTACAGAATTTTACATATTATCATGAAGAGTATTATAGTAAAATCTTTGAAATCTCCTAAATAAATAGGAGAAGACTGGCTAATTAGAATGGCTCCACATATACTACTATTTAGATCACATTGCAGAAAAAAATTTGTTGTTTTGGAAAATGTCCACAATATTATAAATGAAAATAATCTATTTATGATGAAATATATAATAATATTTTTGATCTAAAATCATTAAAACTTTAACATTTTATAATAACTTGTTTATCTAAGATTTCTCCAAAGTGGCTAAAGAAGCCTATTATAAACTGTAGGTAAAAGCAAATCCTTTAATTAAACATGCCACATCTGCCTAGGTACACACTCGATGGAAAATTAGAAGACTTTTAAATATTTAAGAGGGAGGAATATAAATTGGTAAGAGAATATTATTAGAGAAGACAGGATGCATAAAGAATAGTCAAACAGAGATTAATTATTTTTCTCCTCCCCCAAAATAGTAGACATAATTACCAAAGATGATGAAGTTCAAGGCTCTATTTTTATCTTTGATTTATTCCTCTTTCTGTAAGAACAACTTCTTCCATTTTTAAAATATTTATTGGTAAAATATAAAAGATGGGCGGTCCAATCTTTCACACACACACGTATACACACATACCAGTACTGAGGTTTCCCCAAATGCCTGAACACGCAGCGAAGGGTAAAACCAAGTAAAGCAGTAGTGTTACAGTGGAGACTCCTACAGGTGATGAAAATGACATTGCTTCAAAGAATGACATAAGGAAGAAAATATGTTAGTGATGGAAATACCCTGATTAGACTCTGTATATTACTACTCCTTAAATAAGTTTCATTAATTGTGCCTAATGCATTTAATCATATTTGTGTTTATCCGAAAATTATCTAAACACCTTTAAAAATATTCTACAGAAAAACTTTATCTTGGACATTTTCTTGATTGCACAGCTAGATAAAACTTTCTCTTGATATGTAATTTTACCTAGGACTCCACTACCCCTCAAGTTGTGACATTTCAGCCTTTAATGGATCTTTGCTGCATAAGAAAAGAAGAAGTTTAAGGATTACAACTTGGAATATAAAACTTAAGTTATTCCTTTAAGAGAGAAATTTTGAATCAATTCAGAACCAGGAGAAATGGTGATACCTTGGAGTCCTGCCTTGGGGGAAGAAGAAATAATATTAACTCCCATAGCTTAATCACTATTTGTATGTGTTTGATGCTCAAACATGTATTTCAACCCTAGATCTCTCCCCTGAGATTAAAATGTGGATGTCCATCACCTATTGTCACTCCTACTCAGACGCTTCATAGACCACCAGCATCCAACTTTGCAAAAATGGAATTTGTTTCCTCTCTTAAACTTTCTTTATCTTGTGCTCTGTATCTCTATGAAAGTCTCCCTCTGGGCCCCACCACCCCACGGCCTGGTGACCTGGAGAGAGGCCCACCTTGCATCCAAGCAGAAAGGCACTCCCCAGCTGGGGTTCCTTATTCACCAAAATGTGGCTCCACAGCCCAACCAACATCAGGGTACACATAAGCTCGAGGCTGCCACCACTACAAAACTGGGATATCACCAACTTCTATCAAGAGACAATAATAAGAAGATGTCATCAGGGTCTCTGTGGGCTTGGCTGCACCAGAGGTATCTCTATTAAGGGTGCTAACAGTTATCCTGTTGCTGGGATAACAGAGAGTCTTGCATGGGATTGCCTCTCTCTTGTTTCTCCTACTAACAGCCAACTTCTTATGATTACCTCTCTCTAGTTATATAATCTAATACCTCTATATTCTCACATCACATCTCATAAACATCTCAGCCAACACTCTGCAGCCCCTCCTTCAACCATTAGAAACGGTAACCAATACACAAACAATAACCGAACAATAACCAAACTCATCATTTCTGATTATGGTGACAAAACTGTAAATGTAAAAATAGAAGTTAACTGGTCTATGGCTACGCATTTGGTACATTGAGTGCTGTAATTTTGATCTCCCCATTAAAGGTGAGGTATTGGTAACCTGCAGGGACACTATAAGACAATGGGGTGGAAGCTATAATACCTCAGATCTATGCTGCAAGAGAGGAAGACACAAAGACATCATGAAAACACAAGGGAGGAAAGTGCCCCAAACAAAACAAGATACTAAAACAATAGAATCCATAGATAGCAAAGCAGATGAAATGTCAGAGAAGAAGTTCAGAATATACATAACTAAAATAATATGGGATTAAAGAATGACCTAAGTGAGCAGATACAGGCAAAAATTGGTCATTCCAACAAAGAGATAAGAGAACAAATACAGGTAGCAAGATATTACTTCAAGATAGAGAGATTCTGAAAAGAAAAAAAAAAACAACAACTAGAAATCCTTGAAATGAAAGAAACAATAAGCCAAATAAAAAACTCCATAGAAAACATCACCAACAGACTAGATCACTTGGAAGACAGAACCTCAGTCCATGAAGACAAAATATACAACCTAGAAAATAAAGTTGACCTCAGAGTGAAGATGTTAAGAAACCATGAACAGAATATCCAAGAATTATGGGATACCATCAAAAGAACAAGTTTGAGATTTATTGGAATAGAGGAAGGTTCATAGATTCAGACCAAAGGAATGCACAATGTCTTCAATGAGATAACATCAGAAAATTTCCTAAGCATGAAGAATAAATAGGAAAATCAAATACAAGAAGCCTATATGATACTAAATATACAAAATTACAACAGATCTACACCAAGACACATTATAATGAAACTACCTAGAATACAGAATAAGAATAGAATTTTAAAGGCTGCAAGAAAGAAAAATCAGATTACATATAAGGGAAGACCAATTCATATCTAGGCAGATTTTTCAACCCAGACCCTCAAAGCCAGGAGATCCTGGAACAACATATACCAACCTCTGAAAGATAATTCTGTGTGACTTAACTCACCTCTTTCACTACTGGATATATCTTCCAAACAAAAGCTAGGCAAAGAAACTATAGAACTCAGACTGCGGCAGAGGAGATAACTTCATTGAAACCTGCAGCTACAGGTGTGTAATCCCCTAGCCTTCCCTCTCCACACATGAGGGAAACCTTAAGGGCCCCTCCCAGCTCTCCCGTGAGCGCGGTAGTCAGACCAAGGGAATTAGAGGTGGCGCGGGACCCGCGGTGCGGAACTACCACTCCCACCAGTGCTGACAGCTGAGGTCTCTTGCACCAGCTACCGGGGGCGTGGCTACCGGAGGGGCAGTAAAATTCGCTGAGGATTCTCAGCCCCAAGCTCTACAAACTTAGGGTTTGAGGGAATGGCAAACTGGAAGAGTGTGCCCAGTCATTCATGACAACAGGGCTCCTGGGAGCAGCAGACCTGGCGTGTACCCAGTATTGTGGTGAGTGGCACCCGTGAGAGGGGCCTGGCTAGAGGAAAAGTGGGGAAGTGACTAGACACAAGAGGAGGCCCTAGGCACTCAGGATTGGAGACTCGCCCAGTCTGGGAGGAGGAGCTGCTGCACAGTGATTGGTTCCCGCGTATTGACAGGAGAAACTTGGCCTGGTGGGCACAGCGCCACCTACTGGAAGAGAAGTTAATCAAACTCTAAGACTGCATTTATTAGTTTTTTTTTTTCTTTTTTCTTTTTTCTTTTCTCTTTTTTTTTTAAATTTTGATTTGGGTTTTTTCTTTCATTTTCATTTTTCTTTCTTGTTTTTTAAATTTTTTTTTACAATTTTTTTTTAGATTTTTTCTTCCAATTTTAATTTTAATTTTTTTTATTATTTTTTTTAAAATATTTTTTTTTCTTTTTTTATTTCCTATTTTTTTCTTCTTTTGTCTTTTCATTTCTTTTCAATTATCTTACCCCCCCTTCCTTGAATTCTACCTGCTTACTCTCATTCTGTTTAGTGACTTCTTCCCTTCCCTTCTAATACCTTTCCTCCCAAGCATCAAATAACTTTATAGGAGTAAACAGTAACTCAGCAGTCAAACAGAACAAGAAGTAACATGAGCAGCTTCAAAAAGCAAGGAAGAAAAGGAGTACAAACAATGCAGGACAGCCTAAATATTCAGGAGGATCTAGAGTCATCAGAAAAATGGTCATATAAAGAACTCATGGAACACCTTAGACAGATGGAATGGAACATTAAAGAGGTATACGAGACAGCAAATTCAAGCAGTGAAAGAACACATTGAAAATGACTTACATAAACAGATAAAAGAAGAAGTTAAGCATCTTTATCAGGAGATACAGATTATAAAAAATAATCAATAATTCTAGAAATGAAGGAAATGATAAACCAAATTAAAAACTCAATTGAGAGTATCACTAACAGAGTGGATTAAGTAGAAGCCAGAACGTCAGATAATGAAGACAAAATATATCATCTTGAAAAGAGTCTAGCCAACTCAGAAAGGCTGGTAAAAAATCACAAGAAAAACATCCAAGAGTTATGGGATAACATAAAAAAACCAAACTTTAGAGTCATTGGGATAGAAGAAGGTACAGAGATTCAAACCAAGGGAATGAGAAACCTGCTGAATGAAATAATTACAGAAAACTTTCCAGAAATAAAAAAGGAAACAGATATACAAATTGAAGATGCATACAGGACACCGAGCACACAAAATCACAGTAGACCAACGCCAAGACACATTGTTATGAAGATATCCAATATATAGAACAAAGAGAAAATATTAAAAGCTACAAGAGAAAGGAGACAGATTACATTCAGGGGTAAACCAATAAGGTTAACATCGGATTTTTCATCACAGACACTGAAAGCAAGAAGGTTATGGAACAATGTATTTCAAACACTGAAAGACAATGGATGCCAACCAAGAATTCTGTATCCAGCAAAATTAAGCTTCAGGTATGACAACGAAATAAAAATCTTTCATGATAAACAAAAGTTAAAAGAATTTGCAGCCAGAAAACAAACATTGCAAAGCATTTTTAGCAAAACACTACATGAGGAAGAAATGAAAAACAATAACCAAAACCATCAGAGGGAAGTGCCTTGGTAAAGACAGAGGGCGAGGGGAAAGATAATCTTGGAGAAACAAACTAAATTTTTTTAAAAAAGGATAAATAAACATGGATGGAAGTACAAACCATATATCAATTATAACTCTGAATGTTAATGGCTTAAACTCTCCAATAAAGTGACATAGGCTGGTATCATGGATTAAAAAAAAACAAATCCAACAATATGCTGCCTCCAGGAGACACATCTGATTGGAAAAGACATACACAGGCTGAAGGTGAAAGGATGGGAAAAAATATACCATGCACACGGTCCTTGTAAGCAAGCAGGGGTGGCCATCCTCATATCGAATAAAATCGACTTCAAGACTAAGTTAATCAAAAGGGATAAAAAAGGACATTATATACTGTTAAAAGGAACCATTCACCAACAAGAAATAACAATTAACAATATTTATGCACCAAATAATGGTGCTGCGACATTCATAAAACAAATTCTCCTCAAGTTCAAGAATCAAATAGACCACAACACAATAATTATGGGTGACTTCAACACACCTCTCTCATCATTGGACAGATCCTCCAAACAAAAGTTGAATAAAGAAACTATAGAACTCAATACCACAATCAATAACCTAGACTTAACTGACATATATAGAATATATCAACCATCATCAAGTGGATATACTTTTTTCTCAGCAGCACATGGATCCTTCTCAAAAATAGACCATATATTATGCCATAGGGCAACCCTCAGTAAATATAAAGGGGTGGAGATAATACCATGCATTTTATCTGATCATAATGGAATGAAACTGGAAATCAATGATAAAAGAAGGAAGGAAAAATCCTACATCACATGGAAAATGAACAATACGTTACTGAATGATCAATGGGTTACAGAAGACATAAAGGAGGAAGTCAAAAAATTCTTAGAGATAAATGAAAATACAGACACAACATATCGGAATCTATGGGACACATGAAAGCAGTTTTAAGAGGAAAATTAATCGCCTGGTGGTCATTCCTCAAAAAAAGAAAAAACCAACAAATAAATGAGCTCACACTTCATCTCAAAGCCCTAGAAAAGGAAGAGCAAAACAAATGTAGCAGAAGGCAAGAAATAATTAAAATCAGAGCGGAAATCAATGAAATTGAAACAAAAGAAACTATTGAAAAAATTAACAAAACTAAAAGTTGGTTCTTCGAAAAAATAAATAAAATCGACAGACCTTTAGCCATGCTAACGAAGAGAAGAAGAGAGAGAACTCAAATTACTAACATACGGGATGAAAAAGGCAAGATCACAACAGACGCTACAGAAATACAGAAGACAATTAGAAATTATTTTGAAAACCTATATTCCAATAAAATAGAAGATAGTGAAGACATTGATAAATTCCTTAAGTCATATGATTTCCCCAGACTGAGTCAGGAGGATACCCACAACTTAAACAGACCAATATCAATAGATGAAATAGAAGAAGCAATCAAAAGACTTCGAACCAAGAAAAGCCCAGGACCTGATGGGTATACAGCAGAGTTTTACAAAACCTTTAAAGAAGAATTAATACCAATACTTTTCAAGTTATTTCAGGAAATAGAAAAAGAGGGAGCTCTGCCAAACTCATTCTATGAGGCCAACATCACCCTGATTCCAAAACCAGACAAAGACACCTCAAAGAAAGAAAACTACAGACCAATATCTCTGATGAACCTAGATGCAAAAATCCTCAATAAAATTCTGGCGAATCCAATACAAAAACACATCAAAAAAATTGTGCACCATGATCAAGTAGGATTCATCCCTGGGATGCAAGGATGGTTCAATATACGGAAATCAATAAATGTTATTCACCACATCAATAGACTTAAAGATAAGAACCATATGATCATCTCGATAGACACAGAGAAAGCATTCGACAAAGTACAGCATCACTTTATGTTCAAAACATTAGAAAAACTAGGGATAACAGGAACTTACCTTGACATTGTAAAAGCTATCTATGCTAAGCCTCAGGCTAGCATCATTCTGAATGGAAAAAGGTTAAAGGCATTCCCTCTAAAATCTGGAACAAAACAGGGATGCCCTCTATCACCACTTCTGTTCAACATAGTCCTCGAAACACTGGCCAGAGCAATTAGACAGATGAAAGAAATTAAAGGCATAAAAATAGGAAAAGAAGAACTTAAATTATCACTATTTGCAGATGACATGATTCTATACCTAGAAGACCCAAAAGGGTCTACAAAGAAACTACTAGAACTAATAAATGAATTCAGCAAAGTGGCAGGATATAAAATCAACACGCATAAATCAAAGGCATTTCTGTATATCAGCAACAAAACTTCTGAAAAGGAAATGAGGAAAAACACTCCATTCACAATATCCTGAAAAAAAATAAAATACTTGGGAATCAACCTAACAAAAGAGGTGAAAGATTTATACAATGAAAACTACAGAACCCTAAAGAGAGAAGTAGAAGAAGATCTTAGAAGATGGAAAAATATACCCTGCTCATGGATAGGCAGAACTAACATTATCAAAATGGCGATATTAACAAAAGTTCTCTATAGGTTTAATGCAATGCCAATCAAAATCCCAATGGCATTTCTTGTAGAAATAGATAAAAGAATCATGAAATTCATATGGAAAAACAAAAGACCCAGAATAGCAAAAGCAATTCTAAGCAGGAAGTGTGAATCAGGCGGTATAGCGATACCAGATTTCAAACTATATTACAGAGCAATAGTGACAAAACCAGCATGGTACTGGTACCAAAACAGGCGGGTAGACCAATGGTACAGAATAGAGGACACAGAAACCAATCCACAAAACTACAACTATCTTATATTTGATAAAGGGGCTAAAAGCATGCAATGGAGGAAGGATAGCATCTTCAACAAATGGTGTTGGGAAAACTGGAAATCCATATGCAACAAAATGCAACTGAATCCCTTTCTCTCGCCATGCACAAAAGTTAACTCAAAATGGATCAAGGAGCTTGATATCAAATCAGAGACTCTGCATCTGATAGAAGAAAAAGTTGGCTCCAATCTACATAATGTGGGGTCGGGCTCCAAATTCCTTAATAGGACACCCATAGCACAAGAGTTAACAACAAGAATCAACAAATGGGACTTACTTAAACTAAATTTTTTTTTTTTCTCAGCAAGAGAAACAATAAGAGAGGTAAATAGGGAGCCTACATCCTGGGAACAAATTTTTACTCCTCACACTTCAGATAGAGCCCTAATATCCAGAGTATACAAAGAACTCAAAAAATTAGACAATAAGATGACAAATAACCCAATCAACAAATGGGCCAAGGACCTGAACAGACACTTCTCAGAGGAGGATACACAATCAATCAACAAGTACATGAAAAAATGCTCACCATCTCTAGCAGTCAGAGAAATGCAAATCAAAACCACCCTAAGATACCATCTCACTCCAGTAAGATTGGCAGCCACTATGAAGTCAAACAACAACAAGTGCTGGCGAGGATGTGGAGAAAAGGGTACTCTTGTACATTGCTGGTGGGCTATAAATTGGTGCGGCCAATTTGGAAAGCAGTTTGGAGATTCCTGGGAAAGCTGGGAATGGAACCACCATTTGACCCTGCTATTGCCCTTCTCAGACTATTCCCTGAAGACCTTAAAAGAGCATGCTACAGGGATGCTGCCACATCGATGTTCATAGCAGCACAATTCACAATAGCTAGACTGTGGAACCAACCCAGATGCCCTTCAATAGATGAATGGATAAAAAAAAATGTGGCATCTATACACAATGGAGTACTATGCAGCAATAAAAAATGACAAAATCATAGAATTTGCAGGGAAATGGATGGCACTAGAGCAGATTATGCTTAGTGAAGCTAGTCAATCCCTAAAAAACAAATACCAAATGTCTTCTTTGATATAATGAGAGCAACTATGAACAGAGCAGGGAGGAGGAGCAGGAAGAAAAGATTAACATTAAACAGAGACATGAGATGGGAGGAAAAGGGAGAGAAAAGGGAAATTGCATGGAAATGAAGGCAGACCCTCATTCCTATACAAAATTACATATAAGAGGTTGTGAGGGGAATGGGAAAATAAACAAGGAGAGAAATGAATTACAGTAGATGGGGTAGAGAGAGAAGATGGGAGGGGAGGGGAGGGGGGATAGTAGGGGATAGGAAAGGTAGCAGAATACAACAATTACTAATTGGGAATTATGTAAAATTGTGGATGTGTAACCGACGTGATTCTGCAATCTGCATTTGGGGTAAAATTGGGAGCTCATAACCCAATTCAATCTAATGTATGAAATATGATATGTCAAGAGCTTTGTAATGTTGTGAACAATCAATAATAAATAAATAAATAAATAAATAAATAAATAAATAAATTTACTCATTTGGCAGCAAAAAAAAAGAAACTATAGAACTCAATGATACAATCAATATTTTAGACTCAACTGACATATATAGAATATATATTATCCATCAACGAGCAAATAAACTTTCTTCTCAGCAGCTCTTGGATCCTTCTCTAAAATAGACCATATATTATTCCACAATGCAAAAGTAGAGATACTACCCTGCATTCTATCGGACCACAATGGAAATAAATTAGAAATCAATGATAAAATAAAAACTAAATCTACTCTAACACCTGGGGACTGAGTAATATGCTATTGAATAAACAATGGGTTGCAAATATATCAAGGAGGAGAGTAAAAAATTCTTACAGATAAACGAGAACACTGATACAACATAGTGAAATCTCTGGCACATCAAGAAGGCAGTTCTAAGAGGAAAGTTCATTGCATGAAGTTCATTCTTTCAAAGAAGAAAAACTCAACAAATAAATGACCTAATATTACAATCTCAAATTCTCAGAAAAAGAGAACAAATCTACACCAAAAGCAGTAGAAGACAGGGAATCATTAAAATCAGAGCTGAAATCAATGAAATTGAAACAAAAGAAACAATTGAAAAAATTGACAAAACAAAAAAGTTAGTTATTTGAAATAAATAAATAAAATTGATAAACCATTAGCTATGCTAACAAAGAGAAGGAGAAAGAAATCTCAATTTACAAACCTACGTGTTGAAAAAGGAAATATCATGATGGACTCTACAGAAATACAGAATATAATTAGAAATTATTTTGAAAATCTGTACTCCAATAAAATAGAAAGTATTGAAGACATCAACAAATTTCTAGAGGCATATGATATGCCCAAACTAAATCAGGATGATATAAACAATTTAAACAAATCAATTTCAAACAAGGAAATAGAGGATGCTATCAGAAGACAAACAACCAAGAAAAGCCCAGGACCAGAAAGACACACAGCTGAGCTCTACAATACCTTTAAAGAAGAACTAACACCAATACTCCTCAAACTATTTCATGAAATAAAAAAAGAGGGAATGCTTCTAATCACATTCTATTCAATATCACCCTGATTCCAAAACATAGAGAAAGACACATCAAAGAAAGAAAATTTCAGACCAATATGTCTAATGAATATAGATGCAACATTTGTCAATAAAAATCTGGCAAAACAAATACAAAAACATATAAAAAAGATAGTGCACCAGAATCAAGTAGGGTTCATCCCAGGGATACAAGGTTGGTTCAATATATGGAAATCAATAAATATGATTCTTCATATCAATAGACTTAAAGGTAAAAATCATATGATCATCTCAATAGACACAGAAAAAGCATTTGACAAAATACAGCACATCTTTATGTTCAAAACACTAGAAAAAACAGAGATATCAGGAACATATCTCAACATTGTAAAAACTATCTATGCTAAACCCCAGGCCAACATCATTCTAAATGAAGAAAAATTGAAAGCATTTCCTTTAAAAACTGGAACAAGACAAGGATTCCCTCTTTAACCACTTCTTTTTAACATAGGCCTTGAAACACTGGACAGAGCAATTAGAGGAAAGAAATTAAAGGCATACCGATAGGGAAAGAAGAAATCAGATTATCACTGTTTGTCAATGATATGATTCTATACCTAGAAGACCCACAAAATTTCACCAGAAATCTTCTAGAACTAATAAATGAATTCAGCACAGTAGCAGGATATAACATTAATACCCATAAATCAAAGGCATTTCTCTACATCAGTGACAAATCATCAGAAAGAGAAAGTAGGAAAACTAACCAATTTACAATAGCCTCAAAATAATAAATAAATGAATAAAATACTTGGGAATCAACTTAATGAAAGAGGAGAAAGATCTCTACAAGGAAAACTACAGAATGCTAAAGAAAGAAATTAAAGAAGACCTTAGAAGATGGAAAGATCTCCCTTGCTCTTGGATAGACAGAATTAACATTGTCAAAATGACCATACTACCAAGAGCATTGTACAGATTCAATGCAATCCCAATCAAAATCCCTATGTCATTCCTTATAGAAATAGGAAAAGCAGTCAGGAAATTCATCTGGAAAAATAAGAGACCCAGAATAGCTAAAGCAATCCTTAGCAAAAAGAGTGAAACTAGTGGCATTGCTATTCCAGATCTTAAACTATATTACAGAGCAATAGTAACAAAAACAGCATGGTATTGGCTCCAAAATAGACTTGTAGACCAATGGTACAGAATAGAGGACACAGAGACAAACCCACATAATCATTTTAGACAAAGGCACCAAAAACATACATTGGAGAAAAGATAGCCTCTTCAACAGATGGTGGTGGGAAAACTAGAAATCCATATGCAACAAAATGAAATTAAACCTCTATCTCTCATCATGCACAAAAATCAAGTGAAAGTGGATCAAGGACCTAGGAATTAAACCAGAGACCATGCAACTTATAGAAGAAAAAGTAGGCCCATATCTTCTTCATGTCGGATTAGACCCCATCTTCCTTAGTAAGACTCCTATATTGCAAGAATTAAAACCAAGAATCAATAAGTGGGATGAATTCGAATTAAAAGGCTTCTTCTCAGCAAAAGAAACAATCAAAGAGATGAATAGAGAACCTGTAGAATGGGAGCAAATCTTTACCACAAGCACATCAGAAAGAGCGCTAATCTCTAGGATATATAAAGTACTCAAAAAACTTATCACCAATAAATAAATAAATAAATAAATAACCCAATCAATTAATGGGCCAAGGACCTGAACAGACACTTCTCAGAAGATGATACACAATCAATCAACAAACATATGAAAAAATGTTCAACATCTCTATCAATTAGTGTAATGCAAATCAAAACTATTCTAAGATTTAATCTCACTCCAGTCAGAATGGTAGCTATTTAGAATACAAGCAACAATAAGTGTTGGCGAGGATGTGGGGGAAAAGGCAGACTCATGTATTGTTGGTGGGACTGCAAATTGGTGCAGCCAATTGGGAAAATAGTATGGAGATTCCTTGGAAAACTGGGAATGGAACCACCATTGACCCAGCTATTCCGCTCCTTGGTTTATATCCAAAGGACTTAAAAACAGCATACTACAGGGACACAGCCACATCAATGTGTATAGCATCAAAATTCACAATAGCTATACTGTGGAACCAACCTACATGCCCTTCAGTAGATGAATGGATAGGAAAACTTATATATATATATTATACACACACATATACATACATACATACACACACAATGCAATATTACTTAGCATTAAAAGAAAATAAAATCATGGAATTTGCAGGTAAAGGGATGGAGTTAGAGAATATAATGTTAAGTGAATTTATCCCATCCCCAAAAAACAAAGGCCAAATGTTTTCTTTGATATAAGGAGGCTGACTCATGATGGCGATTGCGGGTGTGTGTGGAGGAACTTTAGATAGGACAAAGGACAAAGAGGAGGCAGGAGAAGAGAAGTGGCCTGGGTGTAGGAAAGGTGGTGGAATGAGTTAGACATGATTACCCTAAGTACATGTATGAAGACATGAATGGTGTGAAAATACTTTGTGTATAGCCAATGATTTGAAAAATTGTGCTCTATATGTGCAATATGAAATGAATTGCATTCTGCCATCACATATAACAAATTAGAATAAATAACTAATTTAATTAAAAAAAGAAAGACCCCCCCTCTGGCAAAATGTGGCTAAAATGGGGTGGGCGGTGCAAGGTCAGGCTGCTGTTGGGTGAAGACCAGAGGAATGACACAGTCTCACCTGGTGGGGTTGATCTTTCCATGGGTGGCACTTGTTTTTATAAGAAATTCTGCATTTGTAGAAATAAAATACGCAGTGATATATTTCAAAATGCTGGTAGCTAAGTTTAGAAAGGATCAAGTATTATGTATATCACAATTTTAAGTCATAAATATTCCCCTACACTGTGATTTGTGGTATTACATGATATTTGAAGATGTAGTATAATGTAAGATACAGAATTGAAAGAGGTTCTAGAGGGCAAGGGCAAATGTGCCCCTAAATTCCATGCTAAAGATGTCATCACCACCTGCTGGAGTCTCCAATGTGGAAATGTAAGGATTGTCTTATATTGTTTCTTCTCTCTCTCCCTACCTTCATTAATTATCAATTGGAGGTGGGTGTGGGGGCACATCACTCTAATCCCAGCAACTTGGTAGGCTGGGCCAGGAGGATAGCAAGTTTGAGGTCAAACTCAGGAACTTTGTAAGATCTTATCTGGAAAAGAAAAATTAGAACAGTCTGGGGATGTAGCTCAGTAGAGAGAATCCCTGAATTCAACCCAGTACCAAAGAGAGAGAGAGAGAGAGAGAGAGAGAGAGAGAGAGAGAGAGAGAGAGAGAAAAGAAATGGTTGTACCCTGAAACATACACTTGTACACTTCTTTTCTTGTTTATTTGGTGCTCCAAGTTTCTGAGTCCTGTGAGCCTACCTAGGAATGTCACCAAATGGGAAACAAGAGACAATCTCTTTGGATCTTCACCAAATGTTTACAGCTTTCCACCTTCCAGACCTGTAATTGGCCTGCATTTCCATATTATATTTTAAACTTGTCTTTCTTGGGAGAAAGAAATGCAAGGGGTAAGTGAAGTGCGTCATGCAGGTGGAAACTTTAAAAACCAATGGAGGAATTCTTCACCCCCCCCTTTCACTTCTTTTGTCATCTAGGAAGGATATGTCTACAAAACCTTTACAATCTCAGATTCTCGAGACCTGTGATGAGTGGAGCACCCAGTCAATTCATCCTGGGTGTAGACTACAGGCAAGAAATGAATGTCGATGTGTTCAGCTGGTTCATTTTGACTGATGCATATTACATAATCAAGAGTTGGGAAAGTAAGTAACGTTGTCTTTTCCCCATTCTCATGGAGTGTTCTTGAGTGAAAACAGAGAGGAGGATAGCAGTTTCAGTGAAGTCATTCATTCCTTAGCCCATTCAGTATAAAATTCCTGAGCCTACAGAGCAAACTATATGTCTGTCAGCCATCTGACAATGGGACCTAGTTCCACAGTGAAGTCTTCAATATGCTCCCCAAAGCTAGAAAATAGGGCTCCTATGGAGATTCACCAGCGTATGTTACAAGTTGCTATGATATGCCTTCTGCCACATCTCAGTGTAGGGACCTATACCTTCAGGCATATCTGTAAAACAAAATAATACCTGTGAAACAAAATAATAGCTAGAACACCCCCCAAACGACCCTGAATCCATTATTCTGCATAAGACTTGCTGGTGCTCTCCTAGAAACCAGGCTCCATGTGCTGACCTGAAGGATACAGAAAGGGAATGGCAAAGGGAGGCCATGGCTGTTGTTCCACGGGCATAATGATTTTAGGTGCTAGTAAATAGCTCACCTACTGTCTGACGATCATATTAGCCATGCCTTTTTCCTTAGGAAAAAGTTGGGAAGGCATGAAAGTAACATTGGAAATAAGATAGAAGTTTCTTCCTCCCCTCCCACAGGTTTGACCTAGTACTTCAAAAGACAGCTGGCCCCTCCTCCCCAACACACCTCTCTCTCTAATTGATGAACATTTCTCTGTTCTCAGTTCCATTAAGGAATTGAAGTGCTCATGATCCCCAGGATTCTAGCAAGATCTCCCGACTAGAGTCTTCTTCAGTCAGTTTTTTATACTGCAACCCAAGGTCCCAAAATTCATATTATGACTTGTAGGATTCTTCAATGTCTAGAGCTTCCTCTACCCTTTTGCCTCATCCTGTACCACTTCCCCTACAATTTATGACAATTACACTGAACTTTTTTTTCCAATTATGCAAAAGGACTGTGTTCCCTATTGCATTGGGGAAACTGAATTGGTTGTTGCACTTCCTGGAACAATCCTCCTCCTCATTAACTAATAACTAAGAATCCTTCAGGTTTCAAATTTAAGTACACTCTTTGCTGGAAAAAAAAAACAACTTTGTTGAACTTCTCGGTGTAGAAATTATGGCAAGAATGATCCTGGTACCATCTTACATGTGGCAGGTTTTATTTCTCCTCCTGCCTGCTTGCTTGCAAAGGCATAGGAAAAGGATGCTCTAGCATCTGGGGAGAATCTTAGATTCATCTCTCTTAATATTATATTGTGGTAGGATGACAAATGTTGTAATAATAAAGGATGAAAGTTTTTCTAGTCCTAAAATCTCTTTAATTTCCTCATCTATTCCTTTCTCCCCAACTACATTTAACTGTCTCCAAATTTTCTTTCCTCACTGACTTTTTTCTCCTTGATTACAAATATGCTCCTGTTACAAAAAAAAAGAATCATTTACTTTAATTTGTTACTGTTCAAGTTACTCTCCTGTCTCCTTCAACTTGTCATCATGTTTATTGATTAGAAAAAAAACTATACCAATTAACTTCATTCATGAAATAGTCACTCAGTTCTCAGCCAAGAATAATCTGACCCCACCCTTAGCTTGTCATTCCAACTGACTATCACAGTCAACAAACTCCCAGAAGCCAAAGAGAGGCTGTAGGAAACATAGTTCTGTTGACTAATTAGAAAGAAGTTCAGAATGGTTGTAAGTTATTCTTACACAAGGGATGTGGAGAAGATGCTGTAAGGAATGTTGGACTAATGAGACAGCAGGCAGAAAAACAGATGGCAAAAACATTTAGTGAGCAAGGCTAGACAGATATTTTGTCTCCTGTGGTCTGATTGGGTTCTCTGCATTTCCCCTCCTGGAAGTTTTTCAGCAAGCTCTTCCAGCAGACCTGAGTTAGTTTATGGGAACCGAAGGCCCTTAGCTGATACCAAGAGCATTAGTATGCAAACTCATCTAGCTAAAGTCAGGAATAAAAAGGGCTTATTTCCAGCAGGGAAGTTTCCACCATCCCATTATCAGCTAGGGATTTCCAGACCCCTCCTAACTACCTTATAAATATGTTGGGTGGCATAAGCGGAGTCCCTTTCCTGGAGCACTTTCCATGTGAGTTCAGCTGTGCCCCGATCAACCTCCTCCCCTGGGATGGCAAACATTTACTTCCAAACTTGCATATGCTCAGCTGCTTTTCTGCCTATAAATTTCCCTAATAAATCTGATTGGATGTACTGCCAGCAGTGTGTGCTTCTTGTACATCACATTTTATGGTGCTAGGATTTTGAGGAATGGAGGAAACAGTTCTAATGGGTTAGCTTGGTGATAAAACACCTTCCTGGCGGTGACTACAGATCACCAAAGTGGCTGGTGACCAGGTGCCCATCCTGCCCGTGACCTGCAATAGCCTTGGAATGACCAGGGCACTGATCACACTAAGATGACTCATAACTGGGTGGTTGTATACATAAACTATCATGTCTGTGGACACACCCCCCCCCCAAAAAAAAAGAGAAGGATCCCTTGAAAATTCCAGAATGCTGTATTAGCCTCAGGGTAAATGCAAACAAGATAAGGCTGCTCATACCAGGGGAGAGAGGCCTACCCAGCAGAGCTTGGGCAAAATCAAGCAGTAGCACTTGCACTCTGGATGACCACATTCAACCCAAGACACTTACTCTACAGCAGCTGCCCTTGTTGTTTAAGAAGGCATTTGGGATCACAGAGAAAGTGGACTCTGTAGACCCAGAACAGACCTAAGAGAGATGCAAGGATAAGCTCAGCAGGAAATCTGAGCAGAGGAGGGGCTAGGACCTCATCCCAGGTTGACTTCCCAATCCCCATCCCAGGGTTGGTGGGGAAGACTTATATAAGACCTTGTGGTATTTTTATGCTTCCATAGCTATTACTGGCTCCATTGTCTGGACTGCCTTGCTGTTCTTTTGTTAGACTGTATAATTGATTTGGACTTTTTGAGTTCCTTAAATTCAGCTCTAGTGAGAGGATGAGGTGGTTGGATGAAATCATTGTGACCCCTGCTGCTGGCTTCTATCACATTTGACCATGGGCATTGCCGAGAAATGACTATAATCCTAAAACCTGCCACAATCATGCAATTGAAACAACACTGTTTTCCAGGTGTAGAGAAATGAATTTGTCTCCATTTAAAAGACTTAATATAGCAGAGATGTTATACAACGTGATTTCCCCAGTTCAGCAACCTTATATGACTAGAAAATTTTAAAATGTCACTGGTACTGTGTACTTCACTGTGGACTGTCAACATCCTGAAGAGGACTTAACAAACATATCTGTTATTGGCATTTGGTATGCAATCTTGTATCAGATTTTTCCCCCATGATTCTCTACAAGAAAAGTAGGATAAATTTTCCCTCCTCCAGAAAGAATTCCAGTGTACAAAGTCTGTCCTGAATCTTTGCTAGTGATACACTAACTATGAGCTGGGAAAATGTTAGCCTACTAGGAATTGCTTTTCGGAGTCCAAACATTACAGAATTCTTAGTTTGAAGTTTTTAAACACATGAAACAGGAAGATTGTATATTAAGCCACCATGTATATATCCATATACATTTTTAATATCAACATTTATCAACATTTTGACATTCTTGTTTCATTTATACTGCCCACATAGTTTTCTGGCAGTATCTTGAAAACTTCCAGATGAATATTCATGATTTCTTAAGAGTGGCTCCACCGAGGAGATGGCCTGCATTGCTTTGCATGCCATCTAAACACAGTCAACTAAAGATAGACAGCCATAAGGATAAAAATCCAAAGCCCTTTTAAGACCAAATGGGCTTCAGCCCAAAGTGACATTCCCCAACCTATTATGGCCAACTTAAAGCTACTATCTCAAACAAAAGTGGTTCAACACCCTCTTGTCTTCTTTAGATATTGGAGGCAGCATATTCCATGTTTGGGAGTTGGACCATATCCAGGTCTCCAGACAAGTGGACAAGTTCAAAAGGGACCCCTGAAACAAGGACTCTTGAAACATTCCAGGGCACTAGTAAAACCAGCTGTGCTCTATGTGTTTAAAGTTAAAGTTATGATTGTTATTTGTGAATAGTCTCAAAGATGACTGGCCCTGGATTTTTGAATTGGAGGATTTATCCTCCCTATTTCTGACCAGTAGACAGGATTTAAACTATAATTGCTAACCTTTTCTGGGGTTTTATTTTCTCACCAATGGAAAAGTCTTGCTTCCCCGACTTAATATGTTCATCTTGTCGTGGGTCATATCTGAACCAAAGTCCCTATGTTCAGTTGAAACAGATCTCAAGAAGCTCTGTTGAAAATGCTTTTCTCCAAAGACCAAGGCCTAACCTTGTTATGATTTCTCATATTGTAATAATGAGAACACTTGCCCATTCTCACAGCTACAAGGATGAGTTTGTTCCTCATGACTGACCAAACAATCCTTGACTCAATGTAAAACGTTCTCAGTATAAAACATCTCTTCCCATTCTTATCCTTTGACTGCCACGGACCCAGATCTGTTCTTCCTAAAATCCAAATGTTACTGTCCAAGCCCCAGTGCTGTGGTATTTGAAGACAGACTTTTAAAAGATAATAGATTTAGATGAGGTCATGAGGGTGGCAGTGTTCCCTCTCTGCCATTTGAAGACACAGCAAAAAGGCAGCCATCCACAAGCCAGAAAGAGAGCTCTTACTAGAATCTGACTTGCTGCCACCCTGATGTCAGACTTCTAGCCTCCAGAACAGTGAGAAAATAAATCTCTTGTTTAAGCCACCCAGTTTATGATATTTTGTTACGGCAGTGCAAGGTGACTCATATCTCTGACTTTTCCTTGGCGTGTTACGCCTGAGAGCTCCTAAGAAATATTTGCTTTGGTTCACGCTAATCCCTCTGTATGGAATACCCCCCTCGCTCCGTTTCTGCATATCCAAACCTATTGGCTTTTCTAAGCCCAGTCCAAATGGTAACTCGGACTCTTTGACTTCTTATAAAACTTCATGTTTCTTTTATAACATTTCCTCATTGTATTATAGTCACTTATACTAATAACAGGCTTTCAACAATCCTGTGTTAGGAAATGAATTGCATGAGGTTAGAATTTGAAAGAGAGGCTTTAAGTCCAAATTCTTGCCCCGTGGTAAACCATGATTTAGCAGAGCAGGTGGACGGACGATCAGCCAGCTTCTCCCATAGGAAATGGCTGAAGCTGGAGAAGTCATACGTTAAAGATACTGGAGGAGAGAAGAGAGGAGTGGGCCCACCATGGGCCATATTATTGAAGGGCTCAGAAAGAAGTGATGATGGAACACAAAGGGGAGGTCATGTAGGACCTTCAGTGTAGGTTATAGAGGCAGATAAGCCAAGCAGAACGCCTCCCATTTCCTCCCTGGTATCAAATTGTGGTCTTCTTGAGGCAGAAATTGTTCCAGTCACTAAAGTTCTCAATGTAATCCTTTGCTTGGCATAAAGGACAAGTTCAGTAAATATGCTTTGTCTGAAGGAAACTTTTAGGATAATTAAGGTCAAAAGATGTGAAATTTGGGTATTGAAGGGGTCAAAATATAAGGAGAGGGTCATGTTGACTACTTTCCCTGGTACTTAGGACTAGCCCTGCTAGTGGGAAAACTGAGGCAGGGAGGACACTGCTGCTGTTCAAGAGTTAATTAAAACCTGGGAATAGCTGGGCTTGGTGTGGTGGTGCAGACCTGTAATCCCAGCAGCTCTGGAGGTTGAGGCAGGACAATAGCAAGTTCAAAGCCAGCCTCAGCAACTTAGCGAGGCCCTAAGTAACGCAGTGAGACTTGTCTTCTTGTTTATTTAGAAAATAAAATATAAAAAGGGCTGGGAATGTGGCTCAGTAGTTGAACACCCCTGGCTTCAATCCCTGATGCCAAAAGAAAAAGACAAAAAAAAAATCTAGGAATATATAGCAATTCTTACTTTTGCATGCAGAGTCTCTGAAGACTCACTCTATTTCTGCCATGGATCAAAAACATAATTTTAGTCCAAATTTTTAGCCTCTAGATTCATATGTTCAACACTACTTGAGTGTTTGCCTCATTAAACATCCAAAGTAAACATATTTAAAATTGAACTCTATTCACATTTCACGTTCAACAGGCACGTAGTTGACCAAGTCTGAGAACTTAAGTTATTCTATGTTCTCTACTTGCTTTAATATCGTTATGCCCTTTTTCTTCTCAGTGCATCTTCTCAACCTAACAAAAGCCCCAGACTGCTCCACCCTCTGAACTAAACTACCTGAGTCCAGGCCTCCTCCTCCTCTGAACAATCCTCACACATTCTGCCAGAGGCTGTTTTGTTTAGTTTTATGAAATGAAGCCTTATAATGATATGTTCTTATTAAAATGTCTTCATGGCCTCCCATAGTCTTCAGGCCAACAACTGACCGTCTTAGCATTATTAGAAGATCTCTCATGATCTGGCCTCTCTATCTGTGCTTTCACTTGTTGTCCTCTCTACTCTTGGGCCACATGCTCCAGAATTTCTGACTCCAGGACCATCTAGAAATCCATCCCATAATATGTACTGATGCTGCTGTCGTTATTTTATATATGTGAATCCTTTAGCTGGGTGTCTTCCCCTGTAAATGAATAGTCAAAAAATCATAACCAGAAAGAGCAGTTTTACATACAGCATCCCATAATATATCCTGTGCAGTCCTTATTGCCCTTCATCAATGTTTAAATGCTAAGTTGCCTACCTTCAAGAGTAGTTCTTCAAATCCAGATTGCTAAACTGCATTAGCTGCTGCCTATGTTGTATAATTTTCCATAGCACTCTATACTTGACTTTCTGGCCAACAACAATATTGTATTTTGACAGATTATTTTCTCTTTCTTTCTGCCCTAGATCATATTTCCTTAAAAATTCTGCTTGGGTTCTCTCTCCTCTAACACTGAGAACTCTGTTTGGAACAAAATAATCAACTCATGAAATGTTTTCTTTGTGAATAGACCTATGGTTTACAAGCAGCTCTACCCTTTATTAAAACTGCAAAATAATTATTTCTCTGTCTTAGAGGTTCTCCACTTATCAAATATTGATTATAACAATAACTCCCTCACAGGGTTAGGATTTTTAAATGAAATGTTGCACTGGAACAGGTTTTGAAACTACACTAAATGCTTCTTTTTAAGAATTTCAAATCAAAGCTCAGTCTTTGCTTATAGTCCTTAGTCAATAGATGTGTATTTACATTTCTCAAATATGTTTGGATTACATAAAATTTACATACCCTTGAAGACAGACTCAGCCACTGCTTTCAAATTCTGGAAATATTAATAAAAAACAGAAGGCACTTAGCTGAATGATTACATTTGAGACTAGAAATGCAAACAAATGCATGATACATTAATCCTCTTATATTAATGTCTGTGCAAGGACGTTATTTTATATATGTGAATCTGTCAGTTGGATCTCTTCCCCCGTAAATGAATAGTCAAAAAATCATAACCATAAAGAGCAGCTTTATATGCAGCTTCTTTCAGTACCTTCATCTGTCTGTTTTTCTTCAGATATACTTCTTAAAGTGGAAGACCAGGCAAGTTTGAAAGCTTGCATTTGAAAGCTTTCTCTGCAGGATGACTCAGTTCTCTGGCCATTGTTCATTTTGTTTCTTTGGCTTATGGAACCATTAGGAGGTCAACTTAAAGTTTTCAGGAAGGTGGTGTCCTCTCCTCTGGTTTTATTGCTTAAATATATAACAAAAGAGTGAAATGGTCATCCTCCAACTGCTGCTACCTTAGAAAGCGACCGAGCAAACACACCTTCCCTTTAGCACTGTGTTGTTGTACAGCTGGTATCTTCGAGGTAAAAGCTATACTCTGCATTGATTAAAGTAGGTTTCTTTTTCTTTAGAGCCAGGAGTGGTCCCTGGGAACATTACATTCTTCTCTATCTCCTGTGTGACATGGGATTTGTCTGGGCTCATCCTTTGCTAGATATTTTAGAGTCTTATTCCTTAGGGTTGACCAACTCACAGATCCCTACAGTATTCAGGAAATAGTTGGATTTGATGTACAGTATTTTAGGTTGTTTTCCTGGAGAAACTGGAATTATTTTTTTTTAATTTTATAGCATTATATTAAATGACAGCGCTTATCCCAGAGCATGCAAAACTAGATTTAAGAAAAATTATGAGGGCATGTCTTGTGATTCATCTATGTAACTATGTAAACTGTCTATTTGTGATTTTAATTGCCAGTCAAGGTAGGGACCAGCAGAACTTTTAATGTTCTCTCTTCCCCAAACTGTAAGCATTGCTAATTATTACAAGTCTCATTCAACATGCTGAAAGGGAGTGTTGATTCTGCCCCTCTCTGTATAAATTCTTGTCCTTTTGTTGCTTTCTCTTTATTCGAAAATTTGAATTGACAGATATTGTGAACCCAAGACTACTAGGCCACTGTAACTGCATATTTATCTTTGAAGGATCCAGCACAGCTACTTTTCTTTTAAAATAATATCTACATTGGGAGAACAATCGATTCCTATGTGGAAGGTTGCTATGAAAACAAGGAAAATTAAAATATTTAACTCCAGGAGCAGAATCTGATCATTCCTTTTTCTTCACTGACCAGGGCTGTTCTCAGCCCATTAAAGACGTCAAACAAATGTTACCTTGATTCAATCAGAGATACTGAAATGAGTAGATGAGGAAACTTTTGTGTCATGTGATGTGGTGCTATTTAACCTTGTGTCCCCTTGCCACTTAGCATGAGTCATGCATATCTGAGAGGATGGTACATTCTTCCCATAGGAAGCCCTGCTATTGTTGTTCTCAAGCACCCTAGTGGTATGCTGTTTCTGGTTTATGTAAAACTGTGAAATTATGGAATTTAATGGTTTCTTACTCTATCCAGAATGGTTATTGTCTCTCACACTCAAAGTCACTGTACTAAGGCCTTAACTAGAGTTACTTGGAACTAAGAATTTCCAGTAGTATTTTCAGTGCATTCTACAGTGACAAATAATCCAAAATTAATTTTACCATGGGAATTTCCTGCACTGATGACCATATATTGATAAGTGCATTTTATCTTTAATGCATCAGAAATGGCCAAACTTACAACTAACAATATTATTTTCTTGAAGGTATTGATACTTTTATAAAGTTATACAATAATGAACTCATAATTCTATTGGAAAGGGTGCATATGTTAATCTTTCAAATATAATAAAATTTCGATGCAAGTAAGCAGTTATTTTTCAGTTAAATGATTACCCAATTCCCCAAAGCTACCAAGTACTGTAATAGGCATTAGTGAGCAAAATAAATCAATATGTCTTCATAGCCATTTTCAAAATCTACTACATGCTTTTACAAACTGCCTAGCCAAAGGTGGTGGTTTCTAACTAATTTCCTCTTGCTTAACTTTAAATAAATTTTCTCCTTGTGCTTCTTCAGCAGAAACAGAGAAAAAAGAAGTCATGTAAAAGAGTTAATGTGTTTATATTCAATTTGAAAGAAAGTAGTAAAAATACTCTGTTAGGCTTTCAGATATTTAGAGCAGTCATCAATATTACAAATGTAACTTAAGATACCTCCTATAAAATGAGAAAATGCCATCAGTAAAGGAGTATTTGAACTACAGTCAGAAGATCATCAACTCAAACCTTGTCAAACAGGGTCAAACGTGGAAGATTTCAAATCCAGTTATTTGGGCATAAAACATTTCAATAATTAATAGCTTCATTTTCCAAGACATTTAAGAAAATTTTCCACAGGAAGGAAAATAAGAGGAACCCATCACTGAAAAGTAAACATTTTTTAAAATAAGCTTAGTGGCCTAATAGTAACAACATACACACACTCTATTTTCCCACAGGCACAAAATCAACACTTTCACTCAGACAACCTCCACTTTTACATAAAGAAAGTTATAGCTACAATTTTTTCTAAAGGATAAATAATTCAAATTTTAACCAGTCCCTATAGATTCCCTTTCTTCATTTAGAATAGTGATCATACCAAAACACTGTGAATAATGCTCTTATTTATGATACCTATGGTCCATGAAAGTCATGGTTTTTCTAGTGTGTGGAACACAGTTGTCAACTTCTCTTCCCTGACTCATAACCAACATTTTCTCTAGTACCCATATCCTATTCCGTACACCTGTCCACTTTCTCCAATTCTTCCCTTTGCCTGAAGAGTACACTCTCATATAAATGTATGACAGTTGACAATTTCATTACTAGAGTGGGATAAAATGAAATAAATATTTCTCTCTATCTCTCTCAATCAGCTATTTAATTTTTTGCTATGTTGCAAACTAAACTGTGGGCAATTATTTTTCTAAGCAGAATCCATTTGAAATTCTCTGGCAATATTTTCATACAACCAACTCTAGGAGGTATTTTAATGCCTTTTTCTAATTTAATACACACTCATTACATAGAATTTTGGAAGTGTAGAAGTGTCTAAAGATTAAGATTTATCCATACTATCATTATCAAATGACAAATGTATTTGAATTCAGATTCTCACAATCTTTCTTTCGTTTTAATTTTCTCTTACTCTCCATATTAAAAAAGATGCATATATTTTAAGATTTGGATCACTTTGGATATAAGTTGGTATTCTTCTATTATAATCAATCAAGTAAATTTTCTCATATTAAAATTTAATTGCATTTGTTTCAATTTTCAGCACTTTAATGTAAGTCTTTGGACACAAAACACAAACAACCTTCTTAAATAATTTCAGTGTGCAATATTAATTATTGCTCCTTGTTAAGTATTTCTAAAATACTTTAAAAAGGAGACTTCAATTTCCAGCAACATGTCAGATCAGCCTAAAAACACTCTCATCTTGAAACACCAGAAATGCCTAATCAAATGTGTAAAATCTACTTTTAAATTCAAGGATGGACTGGTAAGAAAGAATGCACATGTTATAGACCCAAAGTAAAGGCCAGGATGATAAATAAGTGAGCTTCAAAGGGAGGGGCCCCCAGAAGATTTTTTGCTAGTGGCTGGTGACTTGAATCTTATGGTTATAATGAACCAGGGAATTAAATATAGGTATGTATGCTATGTTATGCTAGGTATGTTAAAGACTAGAAGCAGAAAAATTACAAATAAAATTCTAGTGCAACAATGCTGAACATACCTCAGTGAAAAATTATACCTATTCCTATTGCATATTTTTGTGTAGAAGAAAAAAATAAAAACCAAAGAATATAAAGGATAAAAAAAAGTACATACAGTTTTGCTCCTGATACAAATAATAGCTATTCTCATGTATTTTGGGGGTCTAAAGTTTCAGTCCTGACATAATTGTAGAAATTCTCACAATAAATTTTTAAAAGGTTATAGTTGATAAAATCCCTAATTTGCTTGCCAGAAACATATAGGAATCCCTTCTTATAAAGCCAGAAGACAGTGTGAGAATATTGCCAAAACGTCGAGAAAGACATAACCAACTAAGAAGGTGGTATATATAACAGAAGTATCTTATAGGAAGACAAGGGAAATAAAGAGATTCTTAGACAAATGGTACTTACTGACTATGTGAGTGGGCAAATTACTTTATCAGACTGTACTTCAAGTATAGTATCTGTGAAAAAGTAATCTAAACAATGTCTATCTTTTGGGATACTAGTAAAGGGTAATTGAGTAAATATACATACAGCACTTGGAAGAGTTTGAGGTATATAGTAGTCACCATAAAAGCTATTTATTAATATTATGGTAGCTAAGCCCCTAGCATATTATTTTTTCCTTTTCTGATGTTTTCTTTTAGTATATCAGTTGCTTTTTTGTTTGCTTGTTTGTTTCTGTTTTCAGTGAGAGTGGTCTCTAAGGGGTAGAATTTACGTGTCACAAAATTTAGTATTTTTAGTACTCAATTAATGAGTTTTGGTAATTGATAGCAGCAGGATAGACACCATCACAATCAAGATTAGAAAAAAAAATAGTTCTTTGCCCCTAAAAGATCTTTCAGGCCTCTTAGCCAATATCCAAATTATATTAAGTACTCATATAACTTGATTGCATAAAATAAAAACCAAACCAAACAAAAAATAACACCATTAAAAAATGGGCAGGGCTGGGGGTTTGACTCAGTGGTAGAGTGCTTGCCTAGCACACATGAGGCACTGGGTTCAATCCCCAGCACCACATAAAAAAACTAAATAAGCAAAATAAAGGTATTATGTCCATCTACAACTAAAAATATATTTTTTTTTAAATGGGCAAAGGACCGAATAGACATTTTTTCTAAATTGGCCAACAGGTAAAAGATAAAGTGTTCAACATTGCTAATCGGTAGGAGAAGTACATCAAAACAACAGTGATATTACCTTATATCTGCTAGAATGGCTTTTATCAAAAAGACAAAGAGTAACTACTGTTAAAGAGAAGCTTTATATACTGTTGGTGGAATGTATTTTAATGATGGTATTATGGAACATAGTGTGGAATGTCCTTAAAATTTTAAGACAGAATTATCATATAATACAGCAATGCCACTTTTGAGCCTTTACCTAAAGGAGATAAAAAATCTACATATCAGAGAGACATCTGCACTTCCTTGTCCACTGCAGCATCATTCATAATAGTCAAGATGTGGGATCAACCTAAGTTTTCAATGGATGAATGGATTTTAAAAAATCCCTCCCTCTGTCTCTCTCTGTCTCTGTCTTTCTGCCTCTGTCTCTGTCTCTGCTCTCATACACACACACACACACACACACACACACACACACACACACACATACACACATCAGAATAATGTTCTGCCTTTATAAAGAAGAAAATCCTTCCATATGTGACAGCACAGATGAATGTGGAGGACACTATGCTGAGTGAAGTAAGCCAGGCATAGAAAGACTAATACTGCATGATCTCATGTCCATGTGGAATCTGAAACAGTCAAATACACAGAAGCAGAGGTTAAAATGGTGGGGAAATGGGATGTGTGGGTCAAAGCGTACAAACTTTCAATTATAAGTCAAATGATTTTTGTATAGTCTGTTGGCTATAGTTAAAAATAATGTATTATATTGAAATTTGCTAAAACAGTAGTAGATCTTAAGCAACCTTGTTACACATGTGAAAAAGTGATAACCATATAAAATAGTAAATAGTTAATTAGCTTAAGGTAAAGAATTCTCACACACACAAACACACACACACACACATATATATATATCTCAAATATCATGTTGCACTTCTAACAATTTTATTTTCCATTATTATTTAATACAGCTGAAGAAAAGATACTTTATCCTAATTGATTTACTTTGGCAGGTATGTTGAAAATAAATTAAACATATAAATGTGGATCTATTCATCTAGTCAGTGTACCATATATATGAATATGGATGTGTGTGTGTGTGTGTGTGTGTAGATTTGTCTGAACTTAAAATAATATCATACTGTATTAATGACTTTTGATTTATGCAGTCTTATAATCAGATAGAATATTCCTATTAATTTTAATTTCAATTTTCGTTACTTAAGATCCTGTTTTCCAAACGTCTATCATATAAATTTCTTCAAAACTATTTGTTAAATTTTATTCGAGTTTATGTTGATTCCATATCAATTTTGTAACATTTACCATTTCACAAGATGGAATCCTTACATCCATAAATATGATGTATATTTTTACTTATTAATTCTATTTTAATTTCTCTTTATAATGCTTTATAGCTTTCAATATACAGTTTTGCATATAAATCATGACATTTTACTTGGTATTTAATTATGTAATTGAAAATGCTTTTCTTCTTATTTATTCATAAATAATTTTAGATTTAGAAGAAAAGTTGTAATATTATGATATATATCATTCAGTTGGCTTTTTTCTTTCTTTCTTTCTTTTTTTTTAAATTTGGTAGCAGGGATTGAACCCAGCGGTGCTTAACCACTGAACTACATCCTTAGCCCCCCTTTTTTTTGTATTTTATCTAGAGACAGGGTTTCACTGAGTTGCTCAGAACCTCACCAAATTGCTGTGGATGGCTTTGAACTTGAACTTGCAATTTTCCTGTCTCAGTTTCCCTAGCTTCTGGGATTGTAGGTGTATAACCACTCTCGGCTTCCTTCAGCTTTCTTTAGTATTAATATCTTGTATTTCCAAAGTAAAAAAGTGAGAACTAAGCAATCAAAATCAACACAATACTATTAATTAAACTACAGATGCTACTTGAATTTCACCATGTTTTTCCATCAGTGACCTTTTCCTGTTCCAGGATCCAATCTAATATTCCATATTTCATGTAGTTATATGTTTCCTTATCATCTTCTAATTCTTTAATCATCCTTTGTCTTTCATGACCTTCACTCTTGATGAGTACTAGTCGGTTATTTTGTAGACTGTCCTTCAGGGGCAATTTTGATATTTTTTCCTGATTTCTTGTTTATTTGATGTGTAGGGAAGTGATATATCCTTCATAGTGAATTATATCAGGTTAATAGAAGATCATTATATTTCATGTTTTGGAATTTTAATCTGTGTTTGCTTGGTTAAGTTGGTGAATTCTTGTTCTTGCATTGAAAATTTGCTTTTTTTCCCTTTAAGGCTGAATGTATTGGAAGAGATAATATAAGACTATTCAAACATCATGTCTTAAACTTTTGTGCACCAAACCCATTAGCATATTTACAGGCAATAATTATTATTTTGATGCTCTAATGATAATTTCCTATTTTCCCAATTCCTTCTACAGTTATTGGATGGACTATTCTGTAAGAAAGAGTTTGTCTTTCCTATTTAAAAATATTAACTATTTTATTCATTTATATTATCCTGGTCCTTTGTGTACTCCCTATTACTGTTCAGATATAATACAAGAGGTGGAATGATAAGATCATGAGAGCTGTAACCTAATCAGTAGGCTAATCCATTTGATGGATTAATAGTTTGAATTGACTACTGGGTGGTAACTGTAGGCAGGCAACATGTAGTTGAAGGAGGTAAGTCACAAGGGTATGTCCTGAAAGGTTCATTTCCCTGCAGATGCCTTCTCTGCCCCAGTTTCTGGACACCATGAGGTGATTAGCTTCCATAACTACTCTTCCACCATAGTGTTCTGCCGCACTTCAGTCCCAAAATGAGGGAATCAGCCCAGTTCTCTAAAACTGTGAGCCCAATACAAACCTTCACTCCTTGAGGTTGGTCTTGTTGGGTATTTTGGTCATAGCAACATACAATTGACAAACACATGGACACATTATCATTTCAGTAAAATAATCTTATGCCACTTCTCACATAATATAAAGGTCTTAGAGTTACATCCTTAATTATTTTCTGTCATGCTTGTGTTTTTTGTTATTATATACTCTATTTATACATATACTATGAATAAATAACATTTTAATGTTATTTTTATTTTAGGCAGTCGAATATCTTATAGAAAACCAAAAACAGGAAAAAAAAGAGAAACATTTTAGATTTTTCTTTATTTATTCCATTCCCAGGGCTCAAAATTTCTTTGCTTAGGTCTAAGTTTACAACTAAACAATTTCCTTTAACAGTTCTTGTAGTGTAAATCTGTTACCACTAACTTCATTTTTTTGTCTGCCAAAATAATTTTCATGACATCTTCATTGTGAAAGATATTTTCACTGAGTGGAAAATTCTGAGTTGACATTGTTTTTATTCTGTACTTAAATACCTGATTCCATTCTTGCATGGTTTCTGATTTGCCCTTTTGTTCTGAATGCTTTCAAAATATTCTCATTTCCAGATGTTTGCATATGTTATGGCTAAGTACTTTTTAAAAATTTATTTTATATTCCCAAAGCTTCCTGAATTTGCACATTGCTATATGTCATTATTTCTTCAAATATATCTTCTGTTCTATCTTGTTTTCCCTCCCTGCCTCTTTTCTTTCTGGGATTCTGAAAACATGTGTTGGACCATCTAATATTTTCTCCATGGCAGAGTTTGTGTTGTTTTCATTTTATTTTGTTCTTATATTTTCCTTTTTGTGTTTAATTTTGTATAATTCTTGTGGCCTGTATCCAAGTTCTCTGATTCTTTCTTTGGCTATGTGAAGTCTACTGATGTGCTTGTCAAAGGCATATCTCATCTCTTGTGCAAGGGTTTTTATTTTCATAATGTTCATTTCATTCTTTCCTTCACTTCTATTTCCATGCTAAAGTTACCTATTTGAACTTTCATGCTATGTACCTATTTCAATAGAATGTTTAACATATTTATCATGGTTATTTAAAAAATGCTTTATTAAAGAGTTCCAACAACTATCATCACATCTAAATTTGCTTTGGTTAACTTATGGCACGTCTCATCATTTTTTTAAATAACAGTTCATGTAGGATATTATGGAATGACATACTCTTTACTGATAGTACTTGATATGCTTTTAATCTTCCAACACTTAGTGTGGAGGTTTCTCATAAACTGGCCAGGAATTGTTTGGGGCTTGAGGTTACTATGACAACCCTGATGAACCATAGCCTTCAAATTCCTCTAATGATGATTTCACTACATGGAAGTCTGCAACTATTATTTTCACTCCATCTTTGCTAGCCTGATGGTGGGAGCTATGGGGACAGTTTTTGATATTCTGCTCAAACTTCAGCCACATTGTGTCCCTGAGACTCGAAATAATAGCAAAATGACATTTCAAGGAACTAGAGAGATTATTGGCTTGGCAAATATGGGATATTGGACACTGGACTGACCCAAAGTGTAGATTTGGAAAGTAATCTATGTTTGTGCATGTGTCTTAGAATGATGACAATTTTGATAGAAATGTGAGATGATAAAGGGATGATTAAAAAAATGTAGATGCTGTTTGCTGCTGGTGAGAACTTAAATTGCAACAGTGATTGTGGAAGATAGTTTGGTGGTTTCTTAGAAAACTAAACATGTGATTCTGTATTGTCCCTCTGAGTTCCATGTGCTGAGTGCTTAGTGCTTAGTGCTGGGGTAGTTCCACTGAGAGGTGATGAAATCATGAGGTGAGGCCTCGTGGAAGGAAGTTCGCTCATTGCCGAAGCTCCTTTAGAGGGGATATTGGGACCCTAGAACCTCTTTCTTTTCCTTTTGCTTCTGCCATGAGGTGAGTAGATTTCTTCTACCACTGTTTCTTCCATGATGAAGCCTTGCTCCAAGCTCAAAGTGACAGGGCCAAGCAACCGTGGATTAAAACCTCTGAAACCACCAACCCAAACGGATCTTTCTTTCTTTTTAAAGTTGATTTTCTAAAGAAAATTGAGCAAATGTGATCCTTGAAATTTACTCCAAGGAGTTAAGAAATCATGTCCACATAAAAACTTGTATATAGATGCTTCTAGGAGCTTCTATGGTCAAAATTTGGAATTAACCAAAGTATCCTTTAATAAGAGAATGGATAAAAAGCTCAGATGCAGCTAAGCAGTGGAATATTATTCATTATTAAGAGAAATGAGCCATTAAGCCATGAAAAAATGTGAAAGAATCCTTAATGGGTATCACTAAGTGAAGAGCCAATCCTAAATATTGTTTGATTCCAAAAAGATGACATTCTAGAAAGGCAAAACTATGGGGAAAGTAAAAAGATAAGTGTTTGTCAGGAGTTGGGGAGAGAGAAGGATAATTTGGGTCAGGGAAAATAGTTTGTATATTCTTGTAATAGTAGGTACTTGTCATTATAATTTTTTTGAAACTTTATGATGTACAAGATCCAGAGGGAACCCTCAAGTAAATTATTGGCTTTGGGATAATGATGTATCCTTGTAGGTACATTAACAGCAAAAATTGTGCAACTCGGGTGGTATTGATAATGGGGAAGGTTTTACATGTGTGGGAAATCTCTGTACTTTTTGCTCAATTCTGGAGTAAACCTAAAAATGCTATAAAAGCATTCTTTAAAGAAAGGGCTAGTAATAGGCAAAAAAGATTTGTTAAATTTCAATGTTAAGCTGCCACTGTCAGGATGAATGGAAAGAACTGACTTAATTTTCAACGATAGTAACTGCCCCAGGTGTAAGAAACAGTTTTTCTATTTCTTATGGGCCATTAGGAATTGTAGATTGTGCTAGTCAACATTGCAAATAAACAGTGTTACCAATGTGCAGGGTGGTGAGCAGAACAAGGCCACAGCCAAAGCGTGAAGGCAAGCAAGAGTTACAGGCATGAAGACTTAGCATTAAACACATAGAAATCTAGACTGAGAGATGTTCTTAGCATAAAAGGGAGTGGGGTCTCTACGAATTGAAATTCCAACACTGTCAAACTGTGGCTAACTGAATTTGCCTTTTCAACATGCTAGAACACCACAATCAATACCAGAAAGGAGAAGATGTAATTATACTGAACATCTCCATACTAGACACCTATTTAGGATTGAAAATGAGTATTACATCATGTTACAGTTATTAATGTTACTTATTAATGTTGAAGATTTATCTTAGTTGAAATAAATACTTCATCTCTTCTCAGAAAGATTTGTTTTACCAAAGATATCTTATTAGGGGAGTTTCTCCAATTTTTTTTTCCTTCACAAATAATAATTTCCTCCCACCAAAACTGAACAGCTGAAAAGAAAAATACCCCAATTTCTCACATTGCAGATAGAGAAGGACATAACAGTTGACTAAAATCGAGTAAATAGACAATCATAAATAATGGTATGATAAATATTCATGTCTTCATCACCTAATAATAGTTATTTACCAGTGGAAGTACTTCATCCTGCTTCAATTTCACTGAAGAGGGAGAAACTTGCCAAATTATTGAATAACTCAATGCTTTGTTCCTTATTGGCATGACTGTGATCCTGATCTCTCAGTAATTTTATATTCTAGTAATTGTAACTATTGTTCTGTGAATCCCACTGAACTCATCAACAGTATAACCAGATAGACAAGCCCCTCAGATAGACAGGTCCTAGAAATGGTTGGGACTGGTTCTTCCACTCCTCCTTTTCAAAGCAGAGATGCAGGGGACAGACCTCAGTAAAGCAGATATTAGTCACTTACCATGTAGCACCTTAAGAAAAAAGTTAGCATATTACATCAAACACACAGAAAAATACCTGGAATAATATCATATGCACTTCAGACCTTCATGGCAGCTTGGCCAATTTTGAATATACTTTCCATATTTTATGTTAATATGTGTGTGTAATACTTTTCATATTTTTTAAAAAAATATATAGATAACTTGTAATGCCTACATTATTCCCTTCCCAATCTTTTCCCTATTTATTTATCTCAAGAAGCATTCTCATCCATATTTTCTGGTTTTCATTTTTGTTCTTTTGCTGCATAGTTTTGTCTTGATAAAATTTTAATATTTTACTTATATTTATATTTGTCTAATTTAAATGGGTCATAGACTTGTTTTTTTTTTTTTTAAACTTCTACAACAAAGCCACCAGGTGGCTTATAAACAACAGAAACTCAATTTCTTGCCATTGTAGAGGTTGACAAGTTTTAAGAGAAAGGTGCTGTCAGATGCAGTATCGGGTGACAACCCACTTTCTTGTTCGTAATTGGCTGTATTTCTGGTATAGCCTTCTTTGGTGAAAAGAGCAAGGCAGCTCTCTAGGGCCTCTTTTATAAAAAAGCTCTCTAGGGCCTCTTTTATAAAACCTTAGAAAATAATCTCCTACCAATGACCCCACATCCCAATGCCATCATCTTGGAGTTTGGGTTTTAACACACAGATTTTGGGAGGACACAGATATTCAGACCACAGAAAGCAGAGAAGTTGAACATGATTATTTATTGTTTAAAAGTATACATTTAGTTGAAAATATCGTCAGTCCCTCTGCAGAAGACCAACATGGAGTAGGGTTTGGACTTGAACTTGAAGACCTACGTTGAGTTTTGGTTAAAGCCTTGTGTCCTTGGCAAACTTCACTACTCCTTGGAATTAAAGGATTTCAGAGAAAAACAGAAAATATCGATGTCATGGGGTTTTGTGAGAATCACATACAATATATAGAATTGTTTAGGAAGCTATAGAATATTTTTAATATAAATGATTACTATGATTTGTCTTTCTTCTTATGTCTCCATTCTGAGTACCACAATTATTTCTCCAAGTATCAGAGGGTTGAATAGTTTCTAATAGTTTTGGAAAACTGCCTGAGTGTATAAAATATTTTCTTAATGACTCTTCTTGCATCAATGGGAAGCTTATCTATTATCGGCTAGCAAGTGCTCATAAAAAAAAATATGATGATATAGATCAGTGTGATTAAGCATTCCAGATTTTAGCTCAGTGTTATCATATTATACTCTGGAGAAAGGGACTTTAGAGATCACCTAATTCAGCATACCAATTTGACATGGAGTAATAAAATACACAGTCACAGTGACATGTTTTAGTCCCTTGGAGACACCTGTAAGCAGAAGACACAATATCCATTGAATTGCAAAGATACCTATCTATTTAGAGTATTATTTTTATTTTTCATATTTCTACTGTCAAAAGAGCTAAGCATTTCTCTCTCCTTAGAAAACGATTCGGGTTGAAACCGACGCTGCTGGAGCTAGATCCTGATGGAAGACCTTTCCTCCCCCGAGGAGGAGCCAGACACTGATGCACACAGTCATTTAATATAATAAATACGGGCCAGCCGTGTGACTCTCTCGTTGACATAAACTGCTGTTTCATGTGCGTCAGTGGTGGGGGTTTTCACTGATGATGCTGTTGTTTTTCCTCATCTTTGATCCAGGCTCAGACTATTTGCTCATTCTGGGGGAGTGAAGAGGCTGACAGATCAGCTGCCGCCAGCAGCTACCTGTCATTCTGGAGATGAAGGGGGTGCTCCACGGCGGGGCTGGGGCTCACGCAGCTGTTTAGCTGCTCTTCACTCGAGGGTTCAGGGCATGTGTCTCACACTACCTGTCTTTCAAAGAAGTCAGTCTCCTGTGTGCAAAGAAGATCTGTAAATCTCAAAGAATACAAAGGTGAAAGGGAGGGGAACACGTGATCAATGTGCTTGATTCTTCAATCTGTGTGGGAGTGGGAGGCTGCTCTTATTTATTCCACCCATTCCCCTGGGCACATCCAAATGACTTGAGTTTCAGCTCCAGATATTTATGCCAGACAGCACTGCCGCACAGCTGCTGTAAAACAGCCCCAGGTATATATATCTTGCAGCACCGAAGTTGGTGTGTAATAGTGGAAAGTACACCAGATCAGAATTCCAATGATCTGGGCTATGGCCCTGGCCCTGTGATGGATTAGCTATGTGACCTTGGCAAATGCTGTCTGTCTAGACCTCAGGTTGTTTTTTTTGTTTGTTTGTTTGTTTTGTTTGTTTTTTCTCCAATTCCCAAATCAGAGAGTTGCTGAATTCCTTTGAGCTCTGATTCTGTGATTTCTAAATGAGTGGTTATTATAACAGTTAGGATGTGTTGAACAGTCACTTTGGGCAACATCCTTTACATGAACTAAAATATTTACTCCTCAAAAGAGACCTCTGAGGAACTAAGTGCTATCCCTGACCCACGAAGGAGGAAAGTAATGCTATAGAACTTTTTCCAGGTCCCAGCTTACAAGGTGGAACTGATATTCAAACCCATTTCTCTCTGATGGAAGAACTGGGGCATTAATATGCAGGTGATATGAAAATGAGGGCTGGACCTCAAAGGACTCAGGTTGTTCTAGGATGCCTTGGGTCAGGAAGTTCCATAGATCTGAATGTCTGCTCTCAGCCCCCCACTCCCAGCAGACTCTCCTCTATAAGATGGTATTGGGCATTATTTACTTGGAACTTCAGAGGCACTTTTATGATTGCCTTAGAAACTGCATGTAAAAAGAAAATAGTTTTTTTTTTGTTGTTGTTGTTGTTGTTCTCCTTAAGAAAGTCTCTGTTTGGAATGCTGCTTGGAAATGAACAGAGAAGATAGCAATTAAAATTAATCATATTATTAGGTACACTTGCATATTTGTAATCTGTCAGATAAGGTTAATCCTTATTGATTTAAAAAGAATTTTTTGAAGCAAAAAATGCATGAGATACTGGAATAAATGTTTTTAAATAATACTAATACTAATAATTTTTAGCATTTTTGAAGGAAGAATTGGCTAATAAATGTTTTATTCTTTATATTTTGTTTTCTGATAAGACAAAAAAGATGTCAGAGTTGTTGAAAATAAAACAGCAGGGTCTCGTTGCAATTTACTACAACTCCACTTTGGCTTCTTCATTTGCAAAAATGGTAAATGATACTAACATACAAGCATGAAGACATCATTTCATCAAGTGATACTGTGTTAATAGGCTTCTCATGAGACAATACCACCAATACCTCTTCTACTTTATTCATTGATATCAAAATAACAATTTCAATTATATTACTTCTCAACTTAAAATATCAGTTATCCTCTTTGCCAAGAAAACGAGGCTCCAGTTCTTCAGCCTGGCATAAACACCCAACTCAATCCAACTGGGCTTTCCCTTTCTTGTCTGGAAGGTCCTTTAGTGATAACTTGGCTCTTTCCTTCTTTCCTGTCTCATCAAGTTCTGATGGCTGCTTCAGGTGGACATCACTCTCTGTTTTTGCATGAAGTTCTTTCTCTGTCAACCTGGAATTACCCTCCTGTCTTCAACAGTTGAGTTCTCCTTGTCCCAGGCCATTCTGAATATTCACCATCCTTGAGAACTTTCCAGGGCCTTTCCACTGCCTATATCCACGTAGTTCTTCATTTCTCTTAGACATGTGGTGTTGGATCACCCATGAGGCTTCTGTCCAATCATCAGTTTACCCCCACTACACTGGAACAGTCAGAATTGAGACTTCGTGTTCCCACATTGTCTTCTGCCCCCTGGTGGAGTAGTGATAAAGTGCAACAAGCAATGGACCAAAATCATCTTTAAAGTTCATTTCATTCTGATTCTTCAGAAGCTATGTTAGAGGTTTGTTTCCAGAATTTTACATATCTATCATTTAATTAGAAGCATTCTTTTAGAAAATTAAGATTATAGGATCCAAATAACAAAATAAATGAATTTTCTTAGGTATCTATCTTGGAAAGCCCTTTAACTATGATTGATATACATATTTATATTTTATATAAATATATAGTACATAAATATTGTATATAAATATATTATATATATTTATCATATATATCACATGAATTCAGCTGGAGAATGCAATACTTATCAGTCATAACTCTATATTGACAAAAACAACTGAATTTGGGTGGAAATAAAAAATATTTCATAAAAGCCCAAATTTATTTTGACTTAAAAATAACACATTCATTTTCTAAATAACTTTCATACTGAATTTTCAATAAACTTACTCCCTTAAAATAGTGTTAAGGTTTTAGATATCATTTGAGTGTGTCCTTCAACAGTGCACACACTAGAAGTTAGTCCCTCTGTGTGATGATGTTGAGTGACAGAGGAGGGGACTAGTGTGAGTTTATTAGGACATGGGGCTCCACACTCAGAAATGATTAATGCTGGCCTCTAGGAGATTCACTTCTGTGAAAGTGGGTTGTTGTGAAAAGAGTAAGCCTGGCCTCTCCCTGGTCTCTTGCTTCTGTGTCAGCGTGGCCCTCTACCTGCTGCACGGCTCCGACCATGATGCCACTCACCATGTTGTGAGGTAGCCAAGCTGAGGCCACCCGATATTCCCTGGGAGAACATGAAGAAAGTGGCTCTGACTGGACACCAAGGGTGATTGGATGTGGAGGGTGGAGGGTTCTGATTAAACTGACTTAGAAAATGTCTTACTAAAATGCAGAGATACAAAGTTTAAAAATTGAAGCCTTGTTGGAAACTTTAGGGGACCTGAGTAGGGTTTAGTCAAGGACAGCATCTTCATCAATTTCACTCCTACATTAATCTGATGAATGCATCAGAGTTTTTCAAAGGCAGTTCACCAAGTATTTTTGTCTCTGAAATAACTTCCCTATCACCTCCTTGATTCATGTTTAAAGGGCCGGCCTAAGAATTTTAAAATTTTGTTTTAATTCTCCACTCCCATATGCTCCTGCAATTGAACTGATAGTTCTTCCATGTTTCTACCACAATTCATGAATTTATAGTTCTTGATCTTCTTTGATAACACTAAGTTTTTTTATCAACATAATGGAAGAAATTGAGCTTTGATTATACATATATGTGTGTGTGTGTATATATATATAGAAGAATATATATATATATATATATATATATATATATATATATATACTTTTTCTTTTTAAACTTAGCAAAATTTACTCAAGGAAGAAAAATAAGTTCTAGAACTAGACATCATTCCACACCAAAGATGGTTCAGAATGCAACCTGGAATCTTATGCAGGTTATAGTTACAGCCAGAGAAAAGGAGTTGACATACAGAAACCACCTGATTGGTTGTAGTTGGCAAGTGCCTTCTATTGTCATGTTTTGGCAGCTGTCAGCCTCTGATTGGCTGTTAAGTTTTAGTGCTATAAATATTTAATATAGTTACTATATGAATAAAATTGACTCTTAGCTTTACATAGATGAAACATATTCTTAATTTTGACAATATCTACCAGGTATCAAACACTATGGGTAGTAAAACTTTTTGTCTCTACTGTTTTTGACAAAGATGTTGCAGGGCTGGCCTAAAGTGGAAGTGTCAGCCATGTTCTTGTTTATTCGATTACAGTCAAGTCACAATATCCTTAGAGAAACTCTCTTGGAGCTTTTCTCAGTTTGCAAGGGTTAATTAAGGCAGTGGATTGTTTGATGCACAAATCCACTTAACCAGACATGCCTAAGTGTAAGTCTTAGTATCTCAATACACTGAGAGCAAGTAAGTGAGGATATGCCGACTCCCCCAAAGATCCATCATTTTGTACTGACATGTGACGATATGGCCATGTTCCAAGATGTGGCACCATTTATTTCTTGGATTGACAGAGAGTAGGGAAGATGAATATATAGATATAGAAATAGACATATATAAATACACACATTTTTTAATATTTGTGCCTTGTCAAATACCTTCCTGTTCTATTAAGAAATTTTTCTACTGACACTTCACTAGAATCTCTCATGTGCTTGGAAACCACTGATCTAGGAAAGCAGGCAGGATGGCCTCTGGGAGAAGGAAGAAGGGATCTGCCTGCTCAGAGCTTCATGGAGCCAATGCACTAGGGAGGATCATCAAGGAGTAGGATATAAATAAATGTTTCAGGACAAAAGCAGAACTTGGAAGGAAGGGTGTCAAAAATGAAATAAGAAGAACTCTTAAGAAATGGTTCATTTTTGGTCAAAGCAAAGTTCCTTTCCAACTTGATTGTCCTTTGTAATTAACATAGATGAGATTTAGTATGCATATTTGAGATCCTCTAGGAAAACATGATAGAATTCCCTAAAAGGGGTTGAAGAAATAGGAAGTCATATTTCACAAATACAGCACACACAACTTGTCAGTACAAACATGTATGAAATTATTTTTTAAAATGCTTTGAACAGGAACGTTGGACACATCTAATATTTATAAGGACATGGTCCCTGTCTGTTCTGCTGGTGGCCTTTTTCTCTCCTGAATATATCAGTGCAGTCACACTCCTGCTGATGCACTTCTGATAGACAGATGGAAGAACCATGGAGGAGCGAGGGTTATTCACTGCTCCTTGTCTGAGTCTTTGTGTCCCTGGCCAAGTTGGGGCTCTGTGATTAATATGAGATACAGATGTCAGCTGTGCACTCAGCGTCCCACTGGCTGGCTGACAGGCTGATGGGCTGTGCAGGTGATGGTTTCCATTTGCTTGAGCTTGTGTAAGCACCTCCCTCCTCCTCACGAAGGAGAGATTTCTCTGTGGCAGCTCCAGGATAATTTTTACTCCCTAGACTATAAGGACCTACTCTTCAAATAAGACTGGCAACTAAAGTAGGGGCTTAATGAAGACTTGTTAAATTAGTGTAGATATGCGGGCTCTTTCTTCTACTTTCACTCCAGCAAACTCATTTCCAAATGAACAGAATATATTCAGAGTGGATACAGATTTGGTTTCCAACCCTGCATCTGCTGCTTGTAAGCTGAGTAACTTTACGACAAGATAAATATTACAATCTGAACTCTACTTTCTGCATCTGTTAGATAAACATGATAATACCTACCTGATGTGCTGTTGAGATGATTAAATCACATCATCTATAATAATCTGTGTGGCTCCCAGTGGGTCTTTTTCATAAGTAGTAGTTTTCTTTGCTCATTTCTTAACTTTGAGTAGAAAACACACATGTTCAAATAATAACATGTTTGCTTACTACAAGTTCCAAACTGGGCTAGAACTTCATATATATTGCTTAATTTCTCTGATAACATTGATGGTAGTATTGATTTTATTAACCACATTTTATAGATTAGAAAACAAGCATAAATTGATTTTAAATCCAGCTCTCCCTAACTCTGGAATCTCAGTAGTTAGAAAGCTGATACCAGCTTTGTTGCAGTGTGGACAGACATTAACAAGATTTTAACATCAAAAGGCATTTTTAAACCCTTTTTAATGTATTTATTACTCTCACCAACATATAGGCATACAGGAGAGTACATAATTGTTGAATCACCCTATAATTACAACTGAAGGCATAGCAAACTAGAGGCATTAAGTATCATTTTTATTTCTGTTTTCAGTAGAGAATCTGAAACCTCTTAAAGATGGGACTCAGTTACTTATTTGCTAGATCATAATCCAATTTTTTCACAGACATAAAATACTTCATGTTTAGTTCTATCAGCTCATCCTCTAGAAAACTGGGTGGTTGCCTATAAAGCTAGGCCATGGTGCCATGCTCGCTCACTTAATTATGCTATATGGTCATCTTAAAAAAGTGTTTAGTCTCTAATAAATCTGAGAAATTAGAATCTGGTTAAAGTACAGAAAAGAAATTTAAGTGAGAACAGCAAAAGGTCTCAATTAATTTATCAGAAATATTTGAGAAAGGGAAACAAAACAACTATTCAGCAAGTGACCTCAGTGATGTTTACTCTGCTGCCATCTCAGTAAAGAAGGATTCTCCACCCCACCAGCCACTACCCAGTGTTTATCCTTATCTTCTGAGCCCAAAAACATTAATGAACTTTCCTCTGAGCTGCCACTTTTAGGTAACCACACAACCTAAACAAACAGTTCCAGTCCTCGTTCTACCACCAACTCTCTGTGATTTGTTTCCTTTTTTCTGTTCTCTGTTTCCTCCTGACTGAGCAATTTAAAAATTGAATCATTTCTAAGACTGAGTCTCATATATTTATTATTCAAACTGTCTACTCAGCTTCCACCATTAATCTCCCTTTTCCAATTATCTGACACTATGCTCATCAATTCTGTAGTCTCAATTTCAATTGAAATGCCCCACCTCTCTAATTTGATGCTATTGTTTCTTCTTGTCTGTAAAAGTGTGCTTTCTTTTTACCTCTGTGATATTCTGTTTACTCTATTCATGTAACTGTAATGTGTCTGTACATTTACTTTAAGATTCTGTGATATTTTGAAATTTTTAACAATAATATGTTCAAGCATTGCTATGAGATTTTACAAGGAGGCTAAGTAGTCAAAAGAATTTGACAAATTCTATTTAATCATGATTATGCCTAAACTCATAGGTGCAAAGACAGAATAATAGTGATATTACCTACCCTTGCAGATCCAGGATCCAGAGCCAACCTAAGCCTACCTGGTTGGAATTAGGTGACAGACCCACCCTAGCACCAGGCCTGTGGCTGACAGACCCAGACCCACCTCCACAATCCTGGGTTTGTCCTACTGATTCTGAGCCAAGTTCCTTCCTATATCCCCATGTATCACGTCTACCCATGTAGATCAGGCTGCAGGATTCCCTCATGGACCCAGGCATCATGCCAGCCACTCAAGGACTCTAACAGTAATACTGCCCATCATCTCTGGATGGACTGTTAGAAAGGTTTTCTTTGTCAAAGCCTCTGTAAAGGCTGGAAGAGGTGATACTTTCTTCAAATATGCAGATACCAATCCAAGGATGAGCAATATCAGGGAAATATGACAACAGGAAAGGAGCAAAATAAAACAACAGTGCCAAACCTACAGAAATGTATACCTACAAACTGACAAAAAAGTAAAAATATTCATCTTACAAAAAGCTCAGTGAACTGTAAGAGAATGCAAATAGAACAAAATCAGGAAATAATGCATGAACAAAATTATAAATGTAAAACAAATGAGGCACTATCAAGAAAAGAACCAAAGAGAATTCTAGAATTCTAGAGCTAAAGAACACAATTACCAAACTAAAAATTTTCATAGAGAGCTTCAAAAACATACATGATTCAGCAAAAAATAAATAACAATCATCATCATCATCATCATCATTCAGTTTGAAGATAGTTCATTTTAAATTACCCAAAGGAACAACAACAATAAAAAAAAAGAAAGAAAGAAAATAATTCAGGAAATTCTGTTTAACTAATGGGACATCCTCAAAGGAGATTATGTATGCATCCCGAGTCCTAGAAGAAACAGAGAAAGACAAAGGGGCAAAAAGTTTTATTTTAAAAAATAATAACTTATAACTTCTTTTTTTTTTTAAAGAGAGAGAGAGGAGAGAGAGGAGAGAGAGAGAGAGAGAGAGAGAGAGAGAGAGAGAGAGAGAATTTTTAATATTTATTTTTTAGTTCTCGGTGGACACAACATCTTTGTTGGTATGTGGTGCTGAGGATCGAACCCGGGTCGCACGCATGCCAGGCGAGCGCGCTACCGCTTGAGCCACATCCCCAGTCCAACTTATAACTTCTTAAATGTATAAAAGGAATTGGAGTTTGAGATCATGAATTCCCAAAAAACTCAAATAAGTTAGGCATAGAGATCTTCATTGAAGCACATTAAAATCAAATTCTCAAAAATCCCAAAACAGAGAAATTTTAAAATAGCCTAAAAGGGAATCTAAATAAGGTTGTCAGTAATGTTGCAGATTATAAAATCAACATATAAAACTATATATTATGTTTCTATATATTAGCAACAAACTATTTGGAAAATATTAAGAAAATAACCCCATTCACAAAGCTAGCATCACATTTTCTGGCTTCAAAATACTAAAAACTACAACAATCTAAAAGTCTGGTATATGTGGCTAGTAGACCCAGACCCACCTCCACAATCCTAGGTTTGTTCCACTGATTCTGAGCCAGGTTCCTTCCTATATCCGCATGCATCATGTCTACCCCAAACTAGATATACACCAATGGAATAGGATACAGAATCCACAAACAAATCAACAAATAATCAGTCAGGTGATCTTCAAAAAAATGCCAAGAATGTACAATGAGGAAATGCAAAAGAATGATAGTGGAGCCTTATCTCATGCCATATGCAAAATTGTCTCAAAAGTCTTAAGTGAGAAACCTTAAATTATGAAAGTGCTAGAAGAAACCATTTTGGGGGGGAAACTCCATGACATTTATTGGATATGTTCCCCAAAGCAAAAACAAAAAAAAGCAAAATAAGCAAATAGCATTGAGTAAAACTTGAAATCTTTACACCTCAAATGAAATCATCAGTGGACTGAAGGAACCAGGTGTGGAAAGGGAGAGGCATTTGCAAACCACCCAGCTAATAGCAGATTAATATCTGAAGTAGATAAGGAATTAAAACAAATAAGCATTTGTTTTGCCAAGAAAACAACCTGATTTTGAAAAAGGTATAGGAACTGAATAGATATTTCTCAAAAGTTGGCTGAGACAGGTATGAAAAATGTTCAACACACTAATCATCAGACAAAGGTAACCTACATGAGATACCATAACCTATTTGCTAAAACGGCTATTATCAAGATGATAAAATGTTAGATAGGATGCAGAGATTAAAATGGAATCCTTGTACCTATGGTATGACTGTAAATTGGTACAGCCATCACAGAAAACAATGGAAGTTTTGGTGGAATGAGACAGACATCATTACCCTAAGTACATGTATGAAGACATGAATGGTGTGACTCTACTTTGTGTACAACCAGAGATAGGAAACAACGTGCTTTATATGTGTAATATGAATCGTAATGCATTCCACTGTCATACATAACAAATTCGAATAAAAAGAAATAGAACTGCCATATGATCCAGAAATTCTACTACTGCATATATCCAAATAAATGAAATCTGTATGTCAAAGTGATATCTGTTCTCCCACAACCATTGTAGCATTATTAAAAATTATCAAAATATGGAATAAATTTATATACCTATTGACAGTTAAATGGAAATATTTATTGAATTTTATTTATCTGATAGTACAGTGGACTGTGTAGGGTTCTTAAAACATCCCAGCTTCAGCCTCAGCTTGTCTTTTTCTAGCTGTGTGACTTGAAGCAGTTCAATTTGAGAGGTTTAGTGAGTATTTTTAATGGTTGTCATGCAGGAGATTGATGCTAGGTACTGAAGACATAAAGAGGAATAGCAGTCCTTCCCTCAAAGTTTCCACGTTAAATGGTGGGAGGAAACGAAGCTCCTTCTTTGTGATGATTGGAAGGACCATCTTGAAGATCCCTTCTAGCATTTTTGATGTATTCTTCATTTTAAGGGAGGAAATGTAAATTTAAAAAATTGCATTTTAACTTCCTTTGTGTATTCTTCTTGAAGTGTGCTTTCTTTGTTTTGGCCCGAGTTCCTTTGGTTATATTGCTGGAGAAATGAAAGGTTCTGTAAGAGTCAGATAACTTTGTAGAGAAAAATTGCTCAGAGAGTCCTCCTAAACCTACCTAAACTTCTTACTCTGTGTTATTGATTATAGGAGGTTTCATGTGAAGAAATGTGTGGCTAGTCCCAAACCTATTCTCATGGCTGGGAAAAGCATGCATGCTCATTGACTAACTATTTGTAAAGACATCTAGACCAATGGCCACCTTGCCCAGGATAGATGGAATCAAGACAGTATGTTATATCTAATTCTGAAGAAAGGGACTTAGTTAAGCAAGCGTTATTCCACATGCTTGGAGCAAAGCTTACAGAACTGAAGCTTTTCAGTCTCATTGGTGCTGAAAACACAGTTAAAAGTAGCTTGTAATCCCCCCTTCTCAGTTGCTTCTCGGTTACTTCCTGACACCCTATTTTAAAAATATTGGAACTTCAAAGGAGTGTTAATTCTGAAACTGCTGCTCTGACTTCAAAAATTGTCTCCTTGCTCTCTTCTTAAATTACACCACTTAGAAGAAAGAAATATGTGCTAAACAGACACATTGGAGTTTGTGGAGGCAGGAACAGCGTGGTAGAGAGAAGCTTCCTTGCTTCCAAGTTGGAAAGTTGGCCCTCAGTCTTTCTGGGAGCAGACAAGATAGAACATTCTCACCTTCATCCACAGCCTCTGGGGCTCTACTGGGTAAGGAAGGAGACTGGCCAGGAAACAGACACGGCAGATTATGCTATGACTTTTCCAGCCTGGTGGAAATCTCTATCCCTGTGAGCAGAAGTGCAACCTTGGAAGGAAGATTCACAAGGGCAGCCAAATACCAGGAAGCTCAATGCCCTGTGTGTACTCTGAAACCAGCTCTTCTCAGACTTTTCTTCAATGGCTCCCAGCCTGAAGTGCACTGCAGTTTGCTTTGGGAAAACTACATTTCACATGCATACAAGCCACAGCTGGCATGGCACACCATCATGGTTTAATTATCATCTTGACTAGGTTTGAATGCTGGTCCTGCCATTGACTATCAAGATGGACTCCATCTATACTAGCTTTTCTGATTTTCAATTTGATCCTTTCTAAAATGAATATCAGAATGTCAGTTTGTTTCAGTGATTGTTGGAGTTCAATGACATGCTATAGATGAAGTGACTAGCAACTTGTCTAATAAATAGTGCTTGCTTAAATGTTATTTACCCCAGTCATCCTGTTGATGCTTTGTGGGGGAAAATCATGTGTACCAGGGGAAGACACCATTGCTTCATTCATCTCAAGTTCTAGGATAGTGAGAAACAATTAGAAAGTGTGATGTCCGCTGGCCTTCCCACTGCCCACTGATTTCTAGGAGTTCTCCAGAGCCTCAGGGAAGCATAAGATCAGCTTCAGAGATGAGGACATTTCATCATGCAGTGCCAACTCTTCTGCCTTTAACAGTACAAGTTGGTTGAAAAATTCTCTACATATGCAGGGTTAGTTCTCATGAGGCCAGATCACTGGGCAGAGCTTTCCAGGCTACTAGGCCATTGTATTTATCTTAAGAAAATCTCTGAAAGCCTGCCAAATTGGAAGGAATCCATACCACCCAGCAACATACCAGCTGTCAGAATGATGCTCTACAAAGGGGAATACAATGTACAATTCTGAGTTGTCTATATCAAATATCAACACCTGTGGGAATATGAGCATGCACATGTTTACAAAGACAAGGCCTTATTATTGTTGTTGTTGCTACAAAAAAAAAATCTATAATCTTTCCTGGTGAGAACAGTTTTAAATCTGCCCTTAGTACAGTATATATTGCCTCTGAACACTTACCTTCTAAATAGATATATCATTTTTTTTCCATAAATTGCAAAATATTCACTATACCTGAATTCACTGCAGTGGTAAGATATTTGAATATCTTATAATGGAGTTATGGTGAACTTTTAGTTGGGCAATTACCACTCCTGATCTATTTCACATGGGGGAATTTACATCCCAGTGACACAATATGCAGAGACATCCAGCACAGAATGTCAAATGGCACTCTGGCTAACTGGTGACAAGAGGCAAAGAAAACAGTTGGAAGGTAAATGTGATTATTGCTTTGAAGATATTGTCACTTAAAGACTTGACACTTTTGCTGTTGGGCATAGAAGAAGTGTCTTCTGTGGAAAGACATATTTCTTAATTGTCTGGAGAAAATAAATAATTACCGAATGTAAACTTTTCAACTGAATGTCTCACTTGGAGTCCGACAGCTAGCCCCTGGGGAAGGTCAAACATGACTGTATACGATGGCTCCAAATGGCACAGATGAATTTAGAATCTTTGTTCATCACATAGGGTCTAATCCCTCTGGCTTTTAAAACTGCTCATGTTCTAAAGAGCCATGTGGTGCACACTCGTGTCTTTTGGTCACCGTGGAGATGCTCACAACTTCTCCATCTCTAATCTACCTTGAGTACCTCCTCACTCTCTCGCTCATCTGCCAAGACACTCAGCCTCTCCCATCTTTACCTACTCTTTCCGTGTCTTTGAGTATCTATGGTTATTAGTAAGTTCATTGGTGCACTTGTGTATTAGGGTATCTTTGTGGGTTGGTGTATGTTTACATACACCTTTGTGGAATTCAGGTATTTCAGGTTTGTGTTGGACAACCACCAGAGTCTCAATCCCTTCCCTTCCTTTACCACACATGTCTGGCATTGTTCCACATCAGGCATGAGAGTAATTTCCTTCTGGTAGATTTCAGAACAAGGGTTTTCCTCCCCCTCTGTTTTACCTTATCTGTCTCCATAGCAAAGTACACAGTGATCAGAACACTTAGGAAAGGAGCCATCCAATTTTTGATTTGAGTAATTGTTTTTTTGGCCAGTGGGAATCCCGTGTGTCACAAATGTTCCAATTATGGCATTACAGCAATAGGACTGAGAGGAAAAAGAACCGTTTATTACCTTCACCAGGAACCGAAGCCCCAAGACCCTGTGAGGTAAGCTGGACTTTGGGAAGCCACCTTCTATTCCTTCTATTCCGGCTTTCCTGAGTGAGGGGCAGCCCTCTCCAGCTCTTCTGTCACTCTGTGGCTTTCGTGATACAAGTCAAGCAAACCCAGATGGTCTCTAAATATGTGGGAACCTTGGACTTCCTAAACTTTCAGAGTGCCCCTAATACTTTGGAGATGTCCATTGATATCCAGGAAAAAAAAAATGAAGAAAAACAGGATCTACTTAATTAAATTGAGCGCCTACCACTTAACCAGACACATTCGTACACCTTCATTCTCAGTCTTCTTTCCTGACCATTCCGCTTGGCTGGACCAGTGCTCAAAGTCAGGAAGGTTCAGGGATTTGCCTTGTGCTCTGTACCGACTCATTGGCAGAGCATGAATGATCACCACAACTTTTCTGTTTTCTAATAAGCTAGGAGTGGTAGCTATGAAAGTGAATTTCTCGTCTCTTTTTCCCACCCCAGTCCTTAGTCACTTGTTAGTAGAAATTAACTCTTTCATTTTTATTCTCCCGTTCCGACTCAAATTCCCTGAATTCATGAATTACATTGAATTTTATGTGTAATAGAATCTAGTATATAGATTACTGTAGGTGCTTAATAAAAATATTGTGATATGGACTAGTTTTCAATTTCTGGAAGAATGTTTTATGTCTCTGCTATCTTCTCTTCTTAGTTCCTTCTCTTATAATTTATTCCTATATAATTTCTTCTCTCTGACTCAATGCATTAAAAGTGACTAATTTCATGAAGTTTGCAATGTTTTCTGTCAATTTCATGAAAGCCTGAAGGATATAGAAATCAAATCACTTTAAGCTTAAAAAAATATCTTGGGAATAAGTTATTTTCTCTTTCTCTTAAAAGAACATTATAATAAAGTGTTTAAATGATAAAAATTATGATAATAAATATTCTAAATATTTATCTAGTCTACTTCTAGGGACAAGAGCTAGTTCTATGACTGACATTTACCTAATACCTACTCTGTGCCAGATTATAGACTTGGGTCATGATATAGAGGGATAAAACATGATTCTTTCCTTCAAACAAATTAAAGTTTAATGACCCTATTGGGAGAGCTGGGAGTGTAATGTCTACAGATGTAAATTAAATACTGCTTTGCTGTGTGAGAGTACTGTAACAAAGATTTTGCAAGTATTTTGGAAGAATAGAATAATGTTTTATAAGTAAGTCCTTGAGTCAGGGAAGTTTTCCTAGAGAAGGTTTGAAAGGAGCTTTGAAGAATCCACAGCAGTTGACTCCATGGAAAAGCAACAGAGAGAAAGTAAACACAGGATAACTCTCTTCATTCTATAATTTGTGGGGATTAGACTTAATTTTACCTTTCTTTTAAACTACCTTCTTTAAAGGTTGATACAAATTATTTATTATTTTCTTTCTTTCCATTTTATAGCATTTGAATGAATTCACAACATAATTTTTCAAAGTCTTCCTGTTTCTCTCCAGCTAATTGAAATAGTGCAGTTGGTTCTGAATTTGTAATGTCTTTTTTTTTTAAGTTTTAATTAAAAAGTTCTGCTCCCACAAAGTCTGAATCAGGTTAACAAAGCATTGCCTACTGAATATCCATGACTCCCATTATAGAAAAGACAAGACTTGTAATGAATACGTCAGCTATGGAAAACAGAGGCTTTATGTGAAATGGAAGCCTTTTCTTTTTTTAAGGTGGATAACCATTTTTTTCTGAAGTTTGGGTAATACCACGGCTTTGCTTAAAAATGCACTTTCACAAATAGAATGTAAATAAACTTCAGCTCCACTCATCCTAAATGATAAATTACAAAGGTGGATATTTCAGATTAATGTGGTATTAGAACACATAAAAATAAATACTTGCTATTGAACTCTAACAGGATTTAGATTTATAATCTTTAGAATGCAAAACCAGCAAGGGACATTTGTAACAACTTTATCTGGTTTAATACCATAACAAGAACAATTAAAGCCCAAACATCCATATTAATGAGGATCCTGGGGTTAGAAAATGGATAAGGAGAGAAAAAGCCAGAAAACACAATAAGAATTGATCTTTTTCACTACACAAATCTAGATCCTGAGAGATGAGCTTGTCTATGGAAATGCTGCACATTTCATATCATACCAGTTGGGTCTCTGTCCAAAATCTACCACCAGCTTCATACATAAACTTTTGTGGAAATTTTCTTCTTTTCTGTAACTGCATTGGGCATTCTCTTTAGTCTCTTGCTGTATAAATGAATTTCATTCTGATCTCTATCCCCTGTCTAAAAGGTGATTGGACGGGTTCTTTAAGTAGTACTAGCTGCCATCAGGAAGGGAGTCATAGACCTGGCAGAAGCAATCGAACCTTCAAGATATCAGAAATTATTCTTTATATCTGCAAATGCACAGAGATGGGTAGCAAATAGATTTCCATTTGTAGGACACGTTTGTGGTACTCATTGCTTAGGACATTGAGCTAACCTTTATCAGGTTAAGATCTGGCTAGTAAATTGTCAGCTGCAATGTGAAACACCTGAACATAATGTGATAATCCAGACTTAGAAGAAGATAAATGATCCCAAGGTACTTAAACAATTATCTCCCAGAGCACCTTGCAAAAACAAAATTGAATCCTCATAGGATTCCCTTACAGATAAAGTCACCAAATACAAAAACACCAAGATCAAGTAATACACAAGGAAAACGAGTCATAGGTAAAATTCAGTAAGACAATATCCATAAAAAATTCACACATTATAATTATCATCTAACATGTTAGCTTTTCATTACTATAACAAAACACCTGAAATAATTAACTTACAGAGAGAAAAGGCTTATTTTGACTCACAGTTTTGGAAGTTCTAGTTCATGATCAGTTGGCCTGATCATTTTGTGACAAGGCAGCATGGCAAGAACATGTGGTAGAACAAGACTTTTCACCTCATTGTCAGGAAGCAAATGAAAAAAAAAGAGAGGGGCCAGGGTCCCATTATCCCCTTTAGAGGCATGCCTTCAATGATCTATAAACCTTTCACTAGGTCCTACCTCTTAAAAGTTCTACCACCTTCCAGCATCACCACCTGGGGACCAAACCTGTAACACATGGAACTTCAGAGGACATTAAAATCTAAACTATAGCTTTTTGTTCCTGGGCTCCAAGGTTCATGTCCATCTCACAGTGAAAAGTGTGTTTAGTCCATCTCCAAGAGTCACCCAAAACCTAACTGCATGACTCAAAAGTCCAAGTTCAAAGTCTCCATCTGAACCATCTGAACTTGCCCTGACCACATAGCTCTTGCATCTTTCATGCCTGCAAAGCCAGAATTATGTGGACAGTACACATGATCTGCCTTCAGCATAAGCTGTACATGGACCCAGTAGTACTATGGTAGCAGCAGCCCCCAAATGCCTTTTTGGGCTGAACATGGGGAAACGTACTGTTATCAGCAGGCAGGGCCCCCAGGGCGGTTTTCTCAAATGAAAGTCTTTGAAACAAATTTGCATTTCTACACAGGCTCTCTGGGTGTTCTTTTTGCTGCACTAATGCAAAGCACTTGGCTTCTTTTTAGTGGAATTAGCAACTGGCTGCAACTCCTTGGCAGCAACTTTGCACACAGGTTCTTTTTCTGGCCAAGCTGCAAATTTTTCAAATCTTTCTGCTGTTTTTTTTTTTCCCCCCTCTGATTCTTACTAAAATTTGCTAAGAGCAGTCAGTAATATTCCTCTGCTCTCTGAGTGCTTCACTGCCTTGATATCTCTTCCATCAGATAAGCTAATCCATCACCTTTATACATTCAGTGTCTATCTGGGTTTGGTGGCACACGCCTGCAATGCCAGTTTCTCAGGAGGCTGAGGCAGGAGCTCAAAACCAGCCTCAGCAACTTAGAGAAGCCCTAATAAACACAGTGAGACCCTATCTCAAAATAAGTAAAATAATGGCCTGAGGTTGTGGCTCAGTAGTTAAGCACCTCTGGGTTCAATCCCTGGTTTAAAACAAAAACAAAGACAAAAATAACTAAACTCAGCATCCTGCAAACCATCAGGGCATGGGAAAGATGCAATCATACTTTTTGCCAAGGTGTAGCAAGGGTGGTCTCTAGTTCAATTCTCAATAAAATCCTCAGTTCCATCTGAAGCTTCATCAGCCTAGCATTTATTGTCCACATTCCTTTCAGCATCTTTGTCTCCTGGGCCTCCACCAAAATTGCCCCCGTTAAGTTTTTTGTGGTCAAATAAAGTGATCCCCTTACAGCATTCTGGGATTTTTCTAGCCTGATTTTCCAAACTTCTCTCACAAATCAATTCTAAAGGCTTCTGCATCTCACTGGGTATAGAGTAACAGCACACACTGCCCCACTTCTCAGTAACAGAAAAGAAACTGATAAATAGCTGAAAATGTTTAAAATGAACAGTTTGAATATGTAAAATAATAGGATGTTCTTTGTGCAGATAATCAAGGGGCAAGAGTAAAATGCTAAGCAATGGAATTATCAGTGAAAGTGGAGTTTAGCTGTGTCAATAACCAATAAGTTTGGGGTTTTTAGCAGCCTCATGGGAAAACGAGATGTTGTTTCACCCTGACAGTGTATAGAGATAGAACTGAGAAACTGTAATTAGGTTAGGCGTTTGAAAGACTACCTTGAGAGTGAAAAGATCAATAAAAATCTCCTGACATAAAGAAGAAACCAGAGGAAACATTTCTTTTGCTTGAGCTCCCCTACAAAATTGAAACCTCCTTTCCTTCAAAGAAAAGGAACTCAAGTTCATAAAATTAACTCACAGTGATCCTGAATTGGTAGCATCCTGAGGTTGCTAAAAAAAAGTCTAACTCAAAAAATTTCTGAAGACTATACCCTGAGCTCAGTAGATTCTCACACATAAGATCCCAAACAAATGCAAGTTAATCCAAAATTACTATCCACACTAGGAAACATTGCATATTGATTAAAAACCAATATAAACACCACAAGTGGGAAAAACATTATGATCACCATGAGCCAGGATAAGAAAAAGTCACAATTAGACTTCAGACGCTAAGAATATCAAATCATAAAATATCAGAGAGATATAACTACATTAAAAATATTTAAAGTAACAAATCAAAGAACCAAAACAAAAGCAAGGAATAAGATCTTGGAGAACTGCCAGGTGTGAAAGCTAGCAAATAAAATATTGATTAATTAAAAAATAAAATTATTAAAATTAAGAACTTCAGCAATTTGGTAACAATAAATGGGTAAGATAAAAATCAAAGAAAATTAGCAATTACATATCTGAAGAAATTATTCATAATTAATCAAAGAAATATTACCCAGTGGAATGCAAAATGATATAGCCTATATAGAGAGTTTGCCAGTAACTCATGGAATAAAACATAAGCTCACCTTACAACCTAGTAATATAACCCATCCATGAGAACTAAAAACATGTACCAATATAAAAAATCTGTGTGCATATGGTTATGACAACTTTATTCATTATCGACAATATCTAAAAGCAATGTAAATATGCATCAGCAAGTGCATATATACAGTAACACTTACATAAAATGAAATATCACTCAGCAACAAAAAAGGCACAAACTATTGGTATATATGAAAGTGTGGATGAATTTCAAATATTGTAAGCTAAATGCCGAATACAGACTTAAAGGACTTCCATTTAAGATGATTTATGCTTCCACTTAGATGACATTCTGGGAAGACTATAGGGGCATAAAATATATCAGTGTTTGCTACAGGTTAGTGATGACATGGGGATTGACTACCAGAAAGGAAAAGGAAATTTCAGGAGGGGATGATAAAGTTATTGTACATCTTGATTTTGTGTGTGTGTGTGGGTGGGGGATTTTTATACAACTATACACTTGTTGGGACTTATACTAAAAAGAGTGAATTTTACTACATGCAAATGAGGACCAAATTATATAATGTGAAATAAGCTACAACAAAAAGAGGCAATTACTTATAAACAGGATGACTTTATAATAATTCAAGAAATTTAACTGGGAGAATAGTCTACCATGAGTATGTCTACCATGAAAGACTCTGCTATTAATGATTGACCTCTCTCTCAAAAAAGATATAAAAAATGTAACACTACAATAAAAGAGTTTAATAAAATAAAACACCTATAGAATTATATCCAACATAACCTTAACAAGAAACAGGAATGTACTTGAAACTGAATTAACTGATTTGGACTGAGGAGAGTAACTACTTACTGAGTTGTTTGCAGAGTTAGAAGAAACCCGCAAAGGAAGATGAAGTTTCATAGGAGCTGCCTACAGCATGGGACCATTATCACCTGTAAGTGTAAAGAAACAAGTAAAGAGACGATATTAATGAACTTAGGGAAAGGTATAGTTATAGCAGCAACTATCAAAAACTTCCATCTTACAAAAGCTATGATTTTCTGGAGAGAAACATAGCCACTGCCAATCTGTGGCCTCACTGTGAGGGGATGGAGAATGAATACCCTCCTTACACTTATTCTGATGCAATGTAAAAATGGCAGTCTTCTTGGACCAAGAAGGTGAAGAAGTCTGGGGATAAGAGTAAGGACAGGTAGAGGTTGCCCAATCTAGGTGGACAAACAGATCACTCAACATAAGAACAATACATACAACAATTTGAGAATTTACATTCTTTGCGAACAAGTAAAAAAATTTCATAAAATGTACTACATGCTAGACCTTAAAATAAGTCTTTTTTTGTTAATTGAAGCTTTCAAAAATTTTAAATTTTTTAAACTTAAAATGCGATTTGGAAGAATAGTGCAGGCAATTTTATGAAAATATTAAAAATGATCAAACCATTAATTCTTTAGAAAATACCCTTGACATTGTAGTAGAGAGAGATATGGTTAAGAAATTGACTGAAGCACTTAATGATGTATGAAGAATGATTATTCTGGTTGTTACTTTAAATGTTAAGAAAACCAATATGAAAAATAAAGAAAATCCCCATCTGCTCTAATGCATATTTTAGAACAAGTCTTAGCAAGTATTAAAAAAGTAGTATTATACAGAACTCATTTTCTTACTATAATGCAATTTAGTTGGACAGGAAAAATAAAAGATGAATTAAAACCTTCCATAGAATTCAAAATGAAAAATAACTTTCTGAGTAATTAATCAAAAAAATTACAATGGTGACTTCCTAATTTTTAAACTAAATTATCATCTGAGTTCTACATATGCAAACTTGCAGGATAAACACATTAGTTAGCAAGAAATCTGTAGAGTTAAACACTTAGAGTAGAAGTAGCAAAATTAATGAGTTGAATGTCCAATTCAAAAAGTTAAATAGAACTCAGAAGTAACACAATGAAAATAAGAAAAAGAAAAACATAATGCACATAAGAATATAAATTGAGAAAGGTTAAGTTAAATTTTTAAAACTCCAGGAAACCAAATATAACTTCCATGAAAAGATGAAAGAAAAAGATGAGTGGCACGCATCCCCATCCTTGGTTCTTCCTTCCATATGCAGGTTTTTCTATTAGCATAATCTCTCTCTAGACATCAATATTGCCCTGGGAAGATGGGTTTATTTAGAGTACTTGTATAGGAGTGCATTTGTGCTGACTGCAATTAACCACCATATCTGTGCCTATGTCTCTCTCTTATTTAATTGTTCTAGACCCATGGACACATGGAATTCAAAGTGGGAAAGGAAATTTAAGAAACTATGAAGATAATAGCAAATAAAGGCAGAGCTGCTGAATGTATGTGTGGTCCCTTCTATCCTCTACCATTTGCTGAAATACAGGTGTTCAAATACATATCTTGCTGGATATTTTAAATCCACAGGTCATGGATTCTGGATTATTTGAATTACTGTAAGGCTAAATAATGATTTTCTTTATTTTCATCCTCTCCATCTTTTATCATTGATAAGGCATCTTCAAATACTGACTTCTGGGGACATGATTTTGCCTGAGATTATTGTTCTAGCCCCTGAGGATTTTGCATTTTGAATATGTGGTCTCATTGTTCTCATATTCTAAGTTATCTTGTTAATGATTTGGATTCTAAAAATGAGCAGTCTCAGATTTGGCATTGATCAATTTGGCTTCCAAGGACCAAAACCAGTCATAACCTGGGCAGACAGCCCAGGATGAAGCCACTAAAGAAAGTAAAATAAATGTTTATGGAGAGTTTATTATATCCCAAGTAATCTCTTTAGAACTTTACATACATTATTTCAGGTAAAACAAATCAACTTCATGAGGTGGATATTATTATCATTTCCACTTTACAGATTAGTTACCTTAGAGCCAAAGAACTTCAGAAGCTTCTCCATGGTCACCGAGCTGTCAAGTAACACCCATAGGACTCAAACTCAGGAAATTTGATTTAGATTCCGGGCTTTTTGTCCACTACATTTGAACAACACAACAAATACCATTAAACCTTAAAATTGATAAGAAATAAGAAATTGGGGTGGACTTAAATTTCACTGGACCCAGAAGGGCAATGTAATTTAATCATGACTCTATACATATTTTGATCTTTGGGCTATCTTTGAAGAGGATCTAATCTTTTGATCTGCTTTTTTCCCAAGGAAATCTGATGATGGCAGGAGATTTATATTTGAATCTGAAGCATCTCTGTGTTGCTGGAATTTAATTATTACAGTGTCTTTATATAGTTTATTATTGAAATACATTTATGATGTCATTTGATCTCATCAAGAACCTCTTTAAAAAAAGAAAATGAAAAAAAAATGGCTGGGCATAATTTAAGAAGGAAAAGAGAATAATGAGTGACTTTTCAGCCTTGGGTACAAAGTGGCCTTGGAAATGATTTATTGAATGCACTCTTCCAACCCATGTCCGAGAGAAAGCCAAATGAACAGTCATTAAATGGGGAATGGAATCATGAAGGATTATCCTGATGGGCAGTTAATCTCTTCCCAAAAGGGAGGTAGCACCTCCCGACAGACCACAGCTTTCATGATGAAGCTGATGAGTTTAGAGAAATAAGAACATGGGGCGTGTTGGAGGCCTGAAGCTTCTTCCTCTCTCCTGGTCATGGCCTCCATGTGAAAGCAGACTCTGCACCATGATTCTCTTGATTCGTACTAAGAATACACTCTGAGCAAGAGCAGGTGGAGAACCGGATCTGATTGGAGGGGGAAAGTGAGCATGGGTGGCCAGCTCCTTCCTTCTTCCTAGGAATCCATAGAATGCACGTCATATTTGTTTTGGATACCTTGGAGCAGCTCTTCCTGGGGGGTTTGCCCTGGTTCTGTACTTCTGGGCAGGAAAATCTTTCCCTTTCTAGGTTCAGTAATATGATATCTACTTTCTTATAGATAGAGGGAACATTTGGTATTAGCATTAACATTTCAAAAATGTTGATATTTTAAAAATAATTTAGAACCCAGGAAAAGAAAAGTCGTGCAGATTGTTGTTTTCTTAATAAATGCCTCAACAACAAAGTACTGACATGCCCGATGGAGATAAAAGGAGAGTGTGTGTAAGAGAGACTTAGAAGTATAATGGAACAATTCAGAACCAGGATCATACAGATTCGTTCTAAAGAACTCCAGGAAACTTCAAGAATTAGAGGTCCTGAGTATATTTAAATGGGAAGGTTCAGAATGGACATAGAGGCAGTAGAATTAATTGAATATTTATATAAAAGTACAGCTGGGGAATAGTTCCCTTCTCAAACCATTGCAAGAAAAGAAATTAAATGAGATAACTATGGTTGACAATTTACAGTGTATTTCAAAATAATTAATAGACTTTGAATGTTTTCAACAGAAGGAAATATTAGTGATAGTTGATATGCCAATTACCCTGATTTAATCATTACACATTACTTGTATATATTGAAATGTGATAGGGTATCTCATAAATATGTACCATTGGATGTGGATCACCATTCTCACAGAAATGTCCCTGGAATTTTAATATATGCATCTGCATATTCAGTACTTGAGCCAATTCAGAATTGTAATGGTCAATTTGAACTCTCAACCTGACTGGATTAAGAGATGCCAAAGATTAAGAGGCTGATGGGTGTGTCAATGAGGGTGTGTCTAGGAATGATTGGCATGTGGGATAGCCAACTGAAATGGAAACCCCCCCTAGGCTTGGGCAGCCCCATCCAATAGGATGATGGCTTGGATGGAATAAAGGGTAGAAGAACAAGGAAGCAGCAAGCAGCAGTTGCAAGCTCCATTCTTCTTGAATGGGTTCTTGATTGGGGCTGCAATCTTCTGAGGATATCAGACTCTCACTTCTTCACTGTTCCAAAGTGGACTCTGCCAGTGATTCTCCAGAAGCCTTCAGGCTAGGGTAGCACTGTTGGTCCCTCTTGTTCTGGGGCTTCAGCCTCTTGGACTGTGTAGCTCCTGGTTTTTCCAGCTCTCTGGCTGCAGATTGCCATTATGGACTACCCAGTTTCTGGCCTTGTAAGCCAACCTAATAAGTCCCCTTTTTATAATTACACTTCCTATTGATTCTGTTCCTCTAGAGAACCCTGACACAGGTATAGTCTCTGGAACACATCATATTTGTTACTATTTCCGTGTCTTTTTTTCCTTTGTTCTCCCTAGCTGTCTTTCCCATCCCCCATATTCTTCTTTTCTAATCTAATTCTTATCTGTTCTTAAAGGTTCGACCACAGAAGTATTCCTTTTCTCTAGGAGTTCTCCCTGAGTTACGTGACATGCTCCCAATGCTCCCAATGCTCCCACCCCATCTCTACTCTCTCTCTCTCTCTCTCTCTCTCTCTCTCTCTCTCTCTATATATATATATATATATATATATATATAGTTTTTTTTCATAAATGAAAATGCTAATAGAAATTTGAAAAATAAACTTTCAGAAGTTTACCAATATGATAACAAAAATAAAAACCAAAAGATAAATAATAAAAAGGTAAAATAAAGTTATTAGACAATCGGTCCAAAAGTTTACATATCTAAATATAAGGGGTTTCTATTGAAGAGAACAGAGAAAACAGAGGGCAGAGAATTATCCATGAAAATTTGACAGAAGTACTGAAAACAAAAGGTTTTCTGATTAACAATGTCTAAAAAACACCCAGCACATGATGTGAAAACAGACTCATACCACAGACACTAGAGAAAAACATAAAAACACATAAAACAGTAGTTTATCAAACGTTCTAGAAAGAGAATATTTCTTTACCCAGAAGGGAATGAGAATTCAAACAGCAACAATCTTTCCCACTACACTAAAAATGAGACTATAATAAAACGATAGTTTCAAATTTAAAGACAAATTCATCCTACATGAGAAGCTGTTCTTAGTCAAACTATTAGTCAATTGCAAAATCTTAAAAAATTAACTTCCTAAGTGTCCTTTTGTTAGAAACCCAATGGGAGGGCGGGAATTCAGAGAGTAGGACTTTTGGGTAGAATGGAAGGGGCTTTTCATAATGATGGCCACAGGAGACCCCAGGTGACAGTTACACAGTGGCCTAGAGGAAACCAATGCAGCCCAGACTGAGTGATCTCAGTCCTGCAGGATGTGTGAGAATAACTGGAGTTGGCATATGCTCAGAGAAAATGTGCAACCCTGAAACTTCTGGCTATGAAAACACAGCCAGAAAAAAAAATATTCTCAATTGCCACCCTAATTTCTTTTGATCTACCCTCACCAGGTAGTTTATATTCCATGCTCTGGATTTCTATCATCCTAGTCAGAAGCTGATGAACAGAATTCTTCCGACTCCTTCTGTCACCAGAGGTCCCAGGGAAGGGAAGGGAATTTCAGCATGAGCCTATCAGGCTCAGATAGAGGAAAGCAGAGGCACATTCAATATATGCAAGTATGTTCCAGCTGCCCAACACTAGGGTGATAGGGGGACAAAAGGGAGTGTTGTGAGCGTGCCCAAATCCTGACTGTAGGTGGCCACCTGTCAGACATACCTGCAGGCAGGCAGCTATGCTAAGCTCTCACTGTGACCCCTACTTATGCCTAGGACATCTTCATGGCCATCTGTACCAAGGTCAAGGTGAAATCACACAGCTACAGATGTGAACATCAAAGGGAAGGGACACAGTTACTTGCTGTGCACTGTGAGTGCAACTCAAGGAGACGCTTACCAGGCTGATTCCATGGTGCCCCAGAGCTGCTCATAGAGTTTTCACAAATAATTATTTATCATAATTCTACTATTCTCACATAACCCAAGACTCAGTTATTGAGTGTTCTCTCTACTAGTCCTATTTCTTACAATATAGTGTTTTCAATACGTGGGGTAGTTGCCCCTCGCTCTTAGACATGGCACTGGTTGATCCCTAGTCCAGCTTTGTCAGCCACTGGCTTTCTTTCTTGAGCACTCCTTGGTTATCTTCCCATCCCAACACAGATACACACAATCTAGCAGTTTTATCACCTTTAGGTCATATTTACAGCCTCAGAGAGGGAGAAATGATCTACTCACACATCTTCCTATTGATGGACGCCTTCTATTTTCGATGTGAAAAATCAAAGTTAGTCTCTAAAGAAATCTAGCTGTTTATAAAACCTTTGTTATAGAACTGAAACTCTAAGGTCCCAAGAGCACTCAGCTGGTTTCTGGAGGTCAGGATTGCCAAGGGATGAAGTACCTTTACCCTCTATGTCGCCACTAAAGGATGATTTTCACCATAACTATATATTTCTCTCTGAAGTGATGATAAGTGCAAAGCTAGTGTAAATAAACCTGTATCCAAGTAGCTGCAGATCCTTCAGTTCAAAAGAAAGTCCAGCATTTTAAAATCACTGTGTTTAAAATAAAAATATAAATAAATAAAATCACTGTGTTTTTCATGAGCTATAAGTTTACTTGGCAATATTCTGATCACTCCCTGTCATTGGTTTCAAGCAGAGTTAAAAAAAAAAAACAAACAAAAAATACCTAAGTGTGGTGGATGATTCTGTGACAAGAAGGCAGGAAGCACAAAGTTTCCATTGCTTGGTCTTTGTTTCTCTAAATTAGATTCTGAAGTCTACTAATTGCCTTATTTTTCTGGAAAATTCTGCAAAAATCCAGAGTTCCCTCTGTTTCCCCATGCTTCATTCCTAGTTCCCTCTGAAGCAGGTCTCTTTTCTCAAGCTTCTTCTAACTCCTTCCCACTAACTATAATCAGAGATAGCTTTACTAAATGCATTTCTTCATTTTATAGTGTAATGTGATATTTGGAGGGAACAAGTTGGGTTGGGTGAAACTGGATACATCAACTCTTTTGAACTTGTTGTTTTTCTCTTGAGGAGCACTTCCCCTAGGGAGAGAACATCTGTCCTTTCGTCCTTTCTTCTCTTCCTTCCCTCTTCCTTCTCTTCTCTCCGCTCCTCTCCCTGGCGGAAATCACAGGATGCTCAGGAATAGTTCACCACTTAAAGATTCCATGTTGCTCTGGGTGAGTCATAGCCTCCTTTACCAAATCTTTGTACTTTCTAAAAAGGAAACGTGGATATGTTATCACCACGTTCTAGCAAGTTCATCAAAATAGCCCTAGTTTATACTAATTTTATCACTGACTGCTAATATTCGAATGAAGGAACATTTTCAGGGTGCAGAATACCTAAAGAGAGTAAATGTCAGAGCTTCCAGTAGAATGGTGAAGACTTTTCTCAGAACCAAGCATAAATGCACAAAAACCTTGTTCTCAGTTTTAGTTTGAGTAGTTCATAGACTCCTAGCACTAAGCAGCAGAGCTTGTATCTTTTCACCAAAGAGAAAACTGGGCACTTCCATGAGATAGAGATTAATTTCTCCACTCCTGGGGTGTTCTTCCTACTGCCACCCTTCCTCCCTGTGTACCCAGCATTTTGGAACTGGAAAATCTTTCTTCCTGAGTGGATAATGATTTTAAAAACGAGCAAATCTTGGTAGCATTCCAATTTGCAAAAGGCAATGTCTTGTCTCTCTATATTGCCTCATCCATAAGGTTGAAGGCTGAGCCATAAGGAGTAGTGACTTGACTTCTCAGGACCAAAGAAGAAAGGAGAAAATCAGGAGTGTTTTGAGAAAGCAGACACCTTTACACAACTGATTCCTCATTAATTTGTAGCAAATGAACTGACTGAAGTATAAGTTACAATGAAAGTATAATTTCCCAGCTCCCGAGATGTTTTTAGGCTGATTTCCTTGCCATCCTCACAAGGAACCAAATGGCCTCTCTCCTTTTTGCCACTCATTTGTCAATTTGCTCACTAGAGTGCTGTTATGTCAGCCGAAGTGTTGAATTGCCACCTTTGTGAATGCATTATCATTATCATTATTATTATTATTTACTGTAAAATTAGTATGTGTTGTGCTCTCTTTCTCTCCCTACTCACCCGAGCACATCAGTGATGCTATTGAAAATACTGATCTGCTCATCTATTGCATCTGAAAATTTCGGCTTCTGAAAATCTGTTCCTGAACTCCTTCGTATTCCACCTCACCCTTTTCTCTTTCTCTCTCAGTTTGGTGTAGTAAGGAAGGAACTAGGATTTTACTCCAAGCATATTTGAAAGACGGGGGGGGGAGATTAAGTAAGTCAAATTCTAATATGATTTGCAGTTTAAGACTAATGTGGCTATCAGTGCTATGTTTTGCAAATTCATGTGAATAAATAGATTGATTACCTGAGATCAAAGATATTTTAAATATCTGGTAAAATATTTAATTTTATGGATTTAGATTTGCTAGGTAAGCATTCTATTCATCCAAGGACTCTGTAATTCATCTGGATAGATGTTAAGACACGATATCTTGTCCACACAAAAGTTTCCATAGTCATGACTAAAAGTAGAAACACTTTTTACATTATTTCTCTAAATTAAATGCAAAATGAAAAAATACCCTGAATATAGCCACTTATCAATACTAAATTATTGTGTACTATTTGAAAAGGAGGCCTCTCAATTAATGATGTGATGCTCACACATTGGGCTCTTTGTTTCTCAGTTTCAGTTGAGTCAACAGGATCCAGTAGATGTGGAATTTCAAAGTGCCGTGCCAGACTGCTGGGTGGGAGTTTCTCAGGAGGTGTCTGAGGATGAGGAGAGAGCTCGAAAGCTCACAAGAACAGCAGAAACTGGTGAGCAATGAGAGGCTGAACCGTACATTGTAGAGTCTCTGTTCCTGCTTTTAGGTCTACCTTACCAATACTGGGTGAGGGTTCTCTCATCCATCCCTGAGCTGAGTGACAGGCAGCCTCAAAGACGCCCCCCAGGGAGAGAGGTTACTAATGCTTGATAAAACAAGAGAGAGAGAAGAGGGAGAGAGTGAGAGAGAGAGAGAGAGAGAGAGAGAGAGAGAGAGAGAGAGGAGAGAGAGAGAGAGAGAGAGAGAGAGAGAGAGAGAGAGAGAGAATATGAATGTCAAGGCTAACTGCAGTACCAAAAAATACTCAAGGCAGCATCTTAAAGAACACATTTTTTTTCTCATGATTTTTCCAAGATACAGAGTTGATGGAGAAAGCTGACTTGAAGTCCTTTCAAATGCTGCCCACTGCAATGCTAGAATAGTGGTAAATTTTAACCAGAAGAGTTTGTGTGGAATGGATTGAGGAGAAAAGAAGAGGCTGAGTTGGAAGTAGCTGCCTTATGAGGAAGGTGTACACCTCCCAACCAGAGCAGCTCAGTGGAGGGAAAGGAGGGGGCATCTGAAGGACCAAGGAAAGTGCCCAGGAAAGACAGGTTTAAATGACAGGGAGGCTCAGCACTATCCAATTAGTTTTTCTCCTTATCAAGAAAGATTTATTTCCTCTTCCTTCAAACCCGTCCAGAATGAACCAAGAACCCCGATTTGCAAAAAGGAAAGACTGGACCAGCAAAAGCAAGAGTCCAGAAGGTCAAACCATCTGAATTGTCCAGATTCAATGATCTGACAAAAGAGAACAGCTTTCCTGATTAGCAGCCAGATACATGAATTGTGACTTAGAATACATTAAATCACTTAAAAAATAATGGAATACAGAAATACATCTACGTTTTCTTACAATCTACGCCTAGTTGTTTAACATCCAAGTTATAATGTTCTCCAACTGTAACAGATTATTCTAGAATATTTCCTCATAATTGAAGGGGAAAACATCCCTTTTGCTAAACAGGAGCATTCTTTTCTCAAGGGTCCCAAGTTTGGTTTGGAGGATGAATAGGAGAACCACTCCTCTCAACTCTTTCACCCTCAATACTTTTTTACTCATAGGAAGAAGATCTAGAGAGGGAATCCCTGAAGAGAGAGGTATCAGACAGTAAATATTCTAGAACAAATCCAGACAACACCAAGTGTCAAGGAATAAGGTAGGTTGAATTGAGTTCACCTAAGAAACACGTTCAAGTGCGAACTCCCATCCCACCCACCTGCATGTAGTTAAGATGAGGTCGAACTGTTTTAGGGTGGGCTTCTAAGTCCAAGGCCTGATGTCCATATAAGAAGAAGGAGATGGAGACATAGAGATAAAGAGATATAGACATACAGACACACAGAGAGAGGAAAGTGCCAGATGAAGGCAGAGCAGAAATGAGATCAGTGCATCCCAAGCCAAGGGTTGTCCAGGGTTGCTGGCCACAGACTGGGAAGAGATTTCTACCTCAGATCCTTCAGAGAATGTGAAGGCTGTGCACAACTTGATTTTTATACTTTTGTATAAAAGTATAAAAGCAGACTTACATTGTTTTAGGACATCTAGTTTGTGGTTAAGACATCTAATTTTTAAAGACAGCCTAGGAAATGAGTAGAAATGGTAATTGTCACACACACAAAATGTAAAAATGATGAGCAACGACTGTTCTTTCTTTTGAACACAAAATCAAACACAAGTTACAGGCTAAACTTTTCCTGTAAGATTGTAATGACATGAGCTACAAGTCACAGGTCATGAGACAGATTAAGTCACAATTTACTAAGCTGAAATAGGTGCTCAGAATATAACAACAGGAGCAGTTAACACCAGATGCTGTACCTTGAAGCTTGTTAAAGAGTTTGTAAATTATTTACTACTCTAAAAGCAAAAGAAAAACACAGTTTACCTGTGTTTTCATTGCAATTTATTATAAATGTTAAAACTATTTATGTACAATTAATTTACTGTGCATTGGGAAATTTTTATTGTTTAAAGTCTCAGTCAAGTTCCTTTGTGATAGAACAAACTCTTAGGTTATTTGAATTTGTATAATGATCATATATTACTTTTATAATAAGAAAACAAAAATAATTTCTTATTAAAAATAAAAGATTGGGATCTACTAGGAAATTCATAGTATTTCTGTTTGATTCTTTTTGGAAGATGTCTGTATTCATCAGCTTCACGTTAGTATAATGAACCACATGAGGCAATCAATTTATAAAGAGAAAAGGTTTGTTTTGGCTTATGGTTCTGGAGGTTTCAGTCTAAGATTGGGTGGCCTTCTCACTTTGGGTCTCTGCTGAGGACAGCACCTCATGGCAGGAATGTGTGCCAAAGTAGATTGCTTACACCATGAGCCAGGAAGCAAAAGAAACAGGACAAGACCAGACCCCACTATTCTTTTCAAGAATATACTCACAATGACCTCCATCTAGGTACCCCCACTTGAAATTTTCATCATTGCCCAGTAGCACCACCCTGGGTCATTGAAGGATCTTTGGAGGATACATGAAACCTTAGCAGTGTCTCAATGTTAGCCAATAAGGTACTTCATCCTTAAGTTAAGAAGGTTATCAGGAATGAAAGAAAGAAAACAAGGCATACAATATAACATTTGCATAGAAAAACTATTTTAAGTGTTTTTATCTAGCTGATATATTTAAATTTATGAGCATATAGAAAAAGGAAAAATATAAACAAGATGATGCACATAAAAATATTGAAGTGAGTGAATATTAAGTGAGAGATACATTTTTTTAATACAAAAAATAGGAACAAAGAATGTATTTTTCAAAGTCAGAGACATTTTGTGTGTTAACAAAAGGCTAAATGAATTTGGTTTATAGCTTTGGGTTTTTAAAGGCAGAACAAAGAAGGAAATGATTTCTATTTAGGGGTTCTTTCTGCAATTAAAATATGTTTTTACCAGGGTTTTACAGTCAGATTTTCGTAAGTGGAGTGGCCTGAGCCAGAGAGACATGGAAATGACTAAATCATCTAGAAGGATCACTTGATGATTCCACGGTGGTAGGGTCCACTTCTGGTCTTTGCAGAGTACACACTGTGGTGCTCCGTTCCCCAGGTTCCTGCAGCAGGTTCATAGTCTTTCACAGTATTGCTTGGCTTCCCACCACATAATATCTCTCCCCTGAAATCCCCTCGGTCATCCCTTTCCTTTGAATTCCCACATCCTGGTTCAAGTAAGCAAGAATGGTTACTCTTCCGTGTCCTCAGGCTGTGAGGGTGAAGGACAAAGGTGCCTGGCAGAGGTGCCCAGTGGAAGAGAACCTGGCTTCATTGCCAAGCTCCTGCCTCAGTGAAGGATGCTGTCCTTCTGGAGGAGGGGACATCCCTTCCTTCCACAGAGAGAAAATACCTGCTCCACGCTATGTGTCCCTGGGCTCTATCCACCTAAAAAGCTTACCTTCATATTTTTTTCTTTTTTAAAATTAATTTGTCTAAAGGGGGAGTACCTTTTAAAATTTACCCAAAGACATCATATGAGTTCTTGGTGGGTCTGCACACTTCTTCACAATTTCCTGTGCCTCTACTTCACATCCCCACTCAGTAGGTCTCTCTTTTGCTGTAATTTTCCAAAATTATGTAATACTTGGTAAGCAGCAAAATTTTCAGTTTGGGTTTTTTTTTTATGTATAATATCAACTTCTAAAAATAAAGTGTGTAGAAAGAGGGAAAAAAAAGAAGCTAAAAGGTAGGCTTTGGTGGTCATTCTGTCTGTTCTTGTGGGACTCCCTTCCTTGGCATCTTCTGTATGCTTGTTAAACACAGAAATTCTAGGCAGGGCGACAGACTTATTGAAGGAAAGACAGTTCCTGGGCCCATGAGACTCCTGAGGCCAGGTATTCTGCATTTGGAAAAGTTCCCGAAGTCATTCTTCTGTAGAGTAAATTTTGAGAATTAATGCTTTCAGGATTAATTTAAGAATTAATGCTTTCAGAAGAGCTTTAAAAGGAGCAGAGAGTGTAAATCAGATTGAAGTTGAGAAGCAAAACAATTCAGTAAGTGTCCCAACTTCAGTCTTCATTTTATATCTGACAATAAGATCCAGATGTGTTCCATAAACTGATAGCAAGGCAGAACTCTGGGACCATCAGAAGCCTAGAGGAAGCAGACATCCTCATGAGACTCTTGAAAGAAAAACTGAGCCTCAGCCTAGAAGAAGAGTGAGTGGCAGGGCAAGCTAGATGTAGTCAAACATTCCTTAGTCATCAGATGAAGGATGCAGAGTACAGGGAAGATGCATCTCTTGACAGTGTTCTGCCCTCGGAAATGATAGAGTACCTTGAAGTGGTGGGGAGGAGGGCTATAAATAAAAAGCAGAAAGAGTTATCTCATTAATAACTCATGATAACATAGAAATTCAAAAAGCATTGCTCCACGATCTTCTGTATCAACTGGGGTCCAGTCATCCAATCAGAAATCACCCTAGGTAAAGGTAAGACGTTGCTACAAATGCTTGGGCTGAGAAGCAGGAGAGGAAATGGCATTGCCCCAAACCCGCAAAGGCATCAAGGCAGCTGGAACTGTCACTGCAGCTATTGAGCAAGAAGCCAGGCACCTGCAGTCCCTACACACGGTTGGACTCAATGCTAATATAGCCGGTGCTGCCAGAGCGAGAGGAGGAAAAATAATTTCTCTCCTTCTTCTGTTTTCCAATTGCTTGCCAATGCCTCCAATTGGCAGAATTTAATAAAAAATCAGTAGTTATTAAAATGAGTTCAGGAAAATAGTTCGGATGCTTCCAGATTTAACAAAACAGAAATAAAAAGTTTAAAAGCCCTGCATGCTGATGGGAACCAAGAGGAAACTAACTTATGCACTCCAAAACAGAGTATAATAGGAAAGATGGAACAGTAATTCTACTCCATTGACCTCCAGAGGTCACTTTGAAGCTGTGGAGATGACAATTTCCAAGCATGTCTATGGGTTCCAAATATTGAAGCCCTTGGAATCACCAGGACTTTTGATAAAATCCACATGCCTATTTCCACTAGGCAATCTGATTTAAAAATGAAGGATATAATCTGAACATTGAGATTTGTGAAACCTTCCAGTATGATTCCAATGACCAATACTTTCGGGGACAGTACCATGGACAGCAGTGGCGGCCTCAGTATTGGGTGAGGAGGACACAGGAACAACAGCAAGGAGTCTACCTTGAGACATCCTGAAACTTTGCAGAGAATTTTTGTTCTACTTAAGGAGGATAAGGAACTTCATCAGGGTTAAGGATTCTTGACATTTACATGTACTAAGATGTAAAAATTCAAACTTGTAATCCCAACAGGGTATATCACACAGTTATTCCCATTACCTTGGATGTCTTTATAACACAAAACATTCAAGATAGGGTTTTATGTAGGGATTAGTCTCCCCTATTCATAATGTAATTAATATTACATTAAGTAAATTTAGATGATATCTTCAGGAAAGTGATTGTGGTACCTTTAAAGAGCAATATACATGAAAACAAACACAAGGTGATACAGAAGAGGGAGGTGGGATGAACACTGACATTTGAGAGATCACAAAGAACTTAGCCTATGACTTGGACTGGCCTTTATCTGCTTGGGTGTTCCAGAGTAAGAGATGAAAACCTCCAGCCCTCTAAAAGAAATCAGTGGATAACATATGAGCACCCCTTAGCACAGGTGTTCTGGCTCATTTTGTATATTTAGTATTTATTTATCATATGACACCTTGAGTAGTGTTTGCCATTTTCTGACCCTCCTAAAGGCCTTTCCCAGGAAGAAATTGACCACTTATAGAAGTAAGCTCTGAAGCTATGATCATTTCTCTTCTGAATTGGATAGTCTGAAAGTACACTGTGAATACATGACTAGCTTCTGGATGCTTTACCTACGGTACTCATTCTCTGGGTCCAGTGAAGACAGGATGGAGAGAGTGGTGCCCTACAGTGCAGAGAACTCCTTCAGCAGTCTTGCATTCGGACACTTGGTCTCCTCAGCCCATCCTGGTGTGATCTAAACATATGCTGATGATCAGTTTTAGGTCTACGTAAAAATCTATTTTAGTACAATACTATGAAAATTAGAATATAAATACAAGTGTACATTTTTAATAGCTATAACTAACTGCTTCATAAGAGTGGAGAGAAAAAGAAATGCAGCATGTTCTGTTTTGATGATGGGGAGTTTGAGTAATGAATCAGGTTCTATTTGCATTTCTTATTTTCCCACTAAGTGAAAAGTCTTAACCGTTGTAGATCATCAGGAAGACAGCTAAAATGCAGTGGCTATGCCAGGCAGTACTGGGTTCGGATGGATTCAATAGCTCTTTCCAGGGATCCTTAATGGAAGACACATGGTGGGTATGTTTCCATCAGAAGCTGCTGGGTAGACTAGTTCAGATACAAGGAAAATGTTAGCTGGATTTTCCATCCAGTCTTTGGAAGGATTCAGCACTTGACAAGATTTCTCCTGCTCTATAGAATCATTTACATGTGATTTTAAAATATTCCTAGTAATTTATCAACTTTTTTTTTCCTTTGGAGTATTAAGAAATTAATGAAGAATTGGGAAAAAATATTTCCATCTATGATGTATTTAGACTCTGCAACATGCTGAATGTATCACTAATCTATGCCTCTTAAATAAGCCACATAAAATCATAGATGTGTTTTTACTTCCAGTATTAGAATCATTCATTAAGAAATAGTTTCATCTTCTATTGGGTGAATATCCTTAACTCTGAAGTATTTGGGAAATTAGGTTCATAGTTGCTGCCTGTTTCTTTACTCAGCATTCTGCAAAGATGTAGATCTAAAGAACATACTTTGTCCACATTTAAGATAATTACTGTTGATTTCATTACTGAATCATAATCCAGAAATCTAAGCTTGACTACCAAGCACTATGTGTGAGTGAAGCTCATGTGAATTACTATGAAGAGTCAATATCTCTTCCACATTGCCCATTCTTAGTACATACCTGGGTGATTCGATATTAATGATGAAATTGGTGCTCACTTCTCCAGCTAAGTTATGGCAAAAAAGCAATTGAAAATTAAAATATCTATCCTCCCATGATTTTGGGATTTTAATAACATATCAAGATTTTTTCCCTTAATATAAGTACCACATATGGTCCAAAAACAGAATAATATTCTGCATTTCAAGGGTTATCTGCAGCTATAAGCCAAAATATTTTGCTTCATGATCATCTGATACTAATTGCATTCAATACTGTATGTCATTACCTTCATGGGTTTTTTTATTATTTTTTTCATTAACTTGCTGCTTTCTCTTTGAACAGAACATTAATTCTTAATTTTCTACTTGATTTTGCAAATATCTTGTCATGCTGTGTTTTATCCTCATTTTAACTCTCAAGACTAAAATTTTGAATGCTATAACTATAATCTTAGTTTTCATTTTTATAAAAAAATAATTATTTTTACTGTAATGTATTATTTTACTAATTCAGGGGGATAAAAACCTCTTTAGATCATTCTGGGTTTCTCATTTTTTTTAACTATGCAGAATTAACTGGCTTTATGCCAATTAATTAGCTCCTTAGTCTAATAGTATTTAAAGTTCAGATGTTTTTTATCTTGCACCCTGTTTGCAATTTCCATTTTCAGGTGCTTATATAAATCATCACAATTTTATGAACATCAATCATGGGCTTAAGTGATTTACTTTTTCTTAAGAGACATATCTCTTTGATACAATTTGAATTATTTCTGTGAGTTGCATTGTTCATGTTATGTATTTTTCTGCTTATTTTATGTATATAAAACCATTTCTGAGGCACTAATACATCTTTCTTGAATTGGGGATATGAGGTGGCATAAAGGTAAAAGCAAAAGGTACAAATCAACATATGTAAAAATTAGCATGCCAATGACATTGAAATATTTTAGGGAGGATAAACCAGATAAACTTTCAACCGAGGCTGTCCTTAAAAAATGGAGAACATTCAATGCTGTCATAATTAAAGTTAATGTATTTCCATAGAATGATAAACAGATTTCAAATGCATATAAAGAGTATAGATGTAATTTTATTTTTTTTCCTTCTCAACTGCATTTATGCCATTTGATGGGCCATTTGAAACAAATATGGTCAGCAAAATACTTAAGGAATGTAGTTAGTTCTACATCAGTGTATGGATGAGAGCAAGAGTGGATGGTTAAGGTTTTACATTTGATCTTAGCCAAAAGACTGAGAAGCAATGGATGATTAATGTTCAAAAGGCCCTTTTTGAAATCTCTTATCAATCACTTACTAGCTGATTAACTATGTGATCTTGGGTAACATTTACTTTCTGAAAGGTTCAATTTCCTCATCTATAAAATGGGGATAAAGTTGCATATGTCATGTTTTGTTACAAAACTGTGTGAATCCTGTAGCACAATATCAATGTAATTGCAAAATAAATATTAGTTTCTTTGCTCATCCAAATTTTTTAGTGTATTTGCTTTGAGTTTATGTGTTAGTCATTATGAGAAAATAAGTTTTATTTTTGAAATATTTTGAGAAAATTGTTGAGAGCCACAACCAAGTCAAGATGGCGCCTGGCACTTTGCCAGAGGAGTGGTTTGAGAAGTAAAGCCAGCAAGCCATAAGATGATGGAGATTCCTTAATGACTGACTGCTGTATCTAATGATGTTAATTAAGTTAAGCTGTGTATAATTATTAAGATGATGAGGATTTCTTAATGACTGATTGCTGTAACTGGATGATGCTAAATTGAAACAAGCTGTGTATTCAGTTATGTATATATACCTCTGCTGTCCAGCCATAAGGAGGCTCCTGCTACCTCCAGTGCCCGCTACTTTTGAGTTCTCCCTGAGTTCCCGCTGAGTTCATTCGCAATAAAGTAGTTCCCGTTTCAACCTTCATAAGTTGCTCGTCACCTCCCAGTTATTTGGGCCCAGCCAGACTGTGGCAGAAAATAACTGTATATATAATTTTGGGTTTCTTTTAAAAATAAAATCATTAAGTTATCAGGAGGATCGTATCGGAAGAGAGGACAAAATGAAGAAAGGATTTAAGGTAAAGATGGTAGTTTACTTCTTAGAGTGTTTCCCACCTGTCTCATTCAGAGAGAATTATTTATTGATTTTTGAATGTTCAGTGCCTCGTGTTGGGTGTTTTGGTTTGATTTTACTAAAAACTAAGTAGGAAAATTAATCCAGCCCAAGAGAAAAATTGATAGATTGTCATTGTCTACGTACTCCAAACTGCCGACATCACTCTTGGGATAAATAACTTCCTGATTGCACTAAGTTTCACCTCAATTATTTGACATATATTTATATATAAATTCCTCAAATCTAACTAGTTTTGCTTAAAATTCTTTCAATGAAGTGCTATTGTTTGGATGTTTCCCCTACCCTGAGCCCATGTGTGGTGGTGATGGGAAGTGGGGCTTGATTGGAGGGGCTTGGGAGCTCTGCCCTACTGAGTGGATTGGTGCTGTTATCACAGGATTGTTGGAGTGAGAGGGTTCCTATAGAAGGTTGCATTTGGACTCTTTTCTCCCTCCCACTCTAGTCCTTGCTCCTGTGATGAGACCTTCTGCCTTCTTCTGACATCAAGAAAACTTCTTAGGATGCAGGATTCTCCATATCTTAATCTTGGACTCTCACCTCCAGAACTGTGAGAAATAAATTTCTGCTCTTTATAAATTACCCCCTCTGTGGTATTCTGTGGTAGCAGCACAAAGTGGATTAAGACATAGAGGAAATCCAGAATATTCCAAGGTATGCTAAAATGTAATGAAAAAAAAAAAGGAAGGAGATTTTTTTTCTCTTGAATTCCAGAAAGAGTAAATTTTTAATGTCATAATAATGACTGGTAATTTCCTTTTCATAATATTTAATAAGATAGCATAGATTGTAAAACAGGCAGATAGTTAGAGAAATATTGCCCTCCTCAAAAAGGGCTTCTCTAAATGAATAGGATACTTCATGAAATTAACTTGTAGACATATACCAAACATTTCAGGCAACTCCTTTGCCCTGGTGTGGTGGGCCAAAAGAAATAGGATAGACCCAAGTAAAGGCTACTGACGTAAGTGCTACTTTATCCATCAGAATATTGTGGGCTGAACCAATAAATAGCATTAATGCTTTTCCAGTATCTGACTAGCATAGATATTGACCAATAGCGTTGGTACTTTTCCAATAGCTGATTAGCACAGATATCGATCAGTGCCCTTACCCAGTAGCTACATAAGTCCCTGGATCAGCACACTTAAGTGGTAACTCTTATTGGGTCCCCTCTGACCTTGTGGGAACCCTTTCTTCTCACTTGAATAAATCCTACTCTTTTAGGAGCACTCTTTCTTATCCATGGATATCATTCTACAAATTTTCAAGGCAAGAACCCAGAAATAATTCACTGGCAGGTGGTTGGAGTCTGCTGTAACATTATAACAGCAGAGACTGAAAATTCTGTTCCAATTCTGAGATTTAGATCATTATGTCAGCTCTTTGTATCTGTATGCATTAGAGAATTATTTACAATATCTAGGTTATTTAAAAGAAGGCTTTACCAAATATTTTAGAGTGGGGAAGTCATCAAACACAAACGTTTTCACATATTCTAGGAACATTGAAAACCATGTTCATTTATACCATTTTCATTTCCAAGTCTCTGAGACATTTCCCTTTATATAATTTCTTTTTAAAAATATCAGGGTTAGTGAAAAAATGGATAAATAAAATGTTTAATTTTTATTGTAAAATCAATTTATAACATTGACAAAATTATAATGTAAATAATGCTAGAATGCTAGGTGTAAACCATTAAAATAGTATAGTCCTAAATCTATAGAATAAAAATTGAAAGTCTCATTTTCTTTTCTTCTTCAACACATGTAATCTTAATCACTACAGAGGTAAATACTATTAATATTTTGTTGCTCTCAATTTCTGTAGAAGTTTATATAGATATGAAAAAGTGCAAGGGCATATACATACCTTTATTCATATTATAAAAATAAAATTTTACTGAAATTTGCTCTATTTATTTGTTTTGGAAAAATGATAATAATAATATTGCAGCAAACATCTTTGCACATATGTCCCTGAATACTTGTGTTAATAATCCAATAGGATGTATTTTTAAAAATGGAATTTCTGAGGTGGGCATGGTGATGCACACCTGTAATCCCAGTGGCTCAAGAAGCTAAGGCAGGAGGATTGCAAGTTCAAAGCCAGTCTCAGCAAAAGTGAGGTTACTAGCAATTCAGTGAGACCCTGTCTCTAAATAAAAAATACAAAATAGGGCTGGGATGTGGCTCAGTGGTCAAGTGCCCCTGAGTGCAATCCCTGGTACTCCCCAGAAAAAAAAAAGGAATTTCTGGATTAAATGGTGTGTGCATACTTAACTTCAATAGATATGTCAAATGTCATCTTTAAAAGTTATATTAATAGGACTGGGGCTGTAGCTCAGTGGTAAAGCACTTGCCTTGCATTTCTGAGGCACTGAGTTCAATTTTCAGTATCACGTAAAAATAAAGGTATTTTGTGTTCATCTACAACTAAAAAGTATTTTTAAAAAAGTTATATTAATAATCCTTTTTTCTTCACAAGTCAAGAATACATATGATAAGTCTGATTTTTCTTAGTTATAGAGTCAAAAACAGATAATTATTGTTCTGATTTACTTTTCCCTTATGGATTATGAGGTTGACTTTAAAAAAAAAGTCCAAATAACCAGAAATTAGGAAAAAAAAAGTAGTTATAATTAAAATAAAAGACATTTAACATTTCATTAGAGGGTACTTTTAAAACCTTTTCTTTGCAAACAAATCAAAATCATTGCTTTTTAAATTATTTTATTGGTTCTTTTTAGGTGTCATTTTTTTAATTAAGACTATTCTTTTTTTTGGTTTTATTTTTAAGTGACAAATAATAATTTGTATATTATTTATGGTAAAAAAACAACCAAGAAATAGGACTTGATAGGTATTTTCTGAAAAATTAAAGATAAATCTGTGTGAATATATGTATATTTATAAGAATTAATGATTATATAATAATTAATAGATATATTTATAAATATACATTATATTTTATTCTAAAACTAAAGGAATATTCTACCACATATCCATGTATATCTCTATATATTGATGTTGATATCTAGATATGAATATCTGATGTGTATATTTTCCATTGTTTAAAAGCTAGCAACTTACTTTGTGTAGAAACATTAGAGAAATTTCAATTGAGGTAAAGATAAAGACAGGCTGATTGCTAATTCTATATAAATTTTCCCAGGTGTAAAAATTGTCGCTTTTTAAAATTTATTTTAATTTACTAAAATTTGAACAAATCTGTCAGCAGTCTAAAAATCCTAAAGAAGAACTAAAAGTACCTGTATTTGCAGACATTATAGGACGCTTATAAAAATCTTAAAGCATCTTTTATCTCCTAGAACTTCCTACAGTTATTCAAGTGTTCTACATTGAGTTTTCCCAAACCAAAAATATATTACTGGTAGCTACCCTATTAGACAAAATCAATGATGAAACTAACTCAAACACAAAGTAATATGGTAAGGTAGCAGAACAAAGCATGAACATTCATATATCAGGAAAAAAAGTATAGAGCATGATATTAGGAAAAAATCCCATTTGCAATAGCACCACAACTAACAACAACAAAAATTACTCAGAAATAAATTTAACAAAAATCTGCATAGCCTTAACACTTTTGAAGAATACTGGCCAGTTATTTTGAAGAATGTCCCCAAAGGTAATTTTGGTTGATTTTCCCTGAGATTAAATTTAGGATATATATATATATATATTTGGAAAAAACACTTAAAATTGAAATTGCATCCTTCTTGGTAAACCATAGAGCAGATTTATGGTGTCGATTTGGTCCATTATTCACACTAAATTTAATACTTGTTAAATTGGCATCCATAGTTTCTCCTCTGTAATAGCACTGGTTTTCTTTCTAATTAATAAATATTTTACAGAGAAATGTAATTCAGAATTTTTGTGAGCTAATATAAATAATCTATCTCTAACCATAATTTCACCCACTATTTTACATTCAGTGATGTTTCTTGCCTGAAATAATGATTGTTACTGTGTTTGTCAAATGGTTATTGTTTTGTTCCTGCCATTCTTTCTACATTTATTATTTCTACTGTAAGGAGTCCTCTCTTTTGACTGATTCCTTATTTTCTTATTCTGTACTAGAATATAAAATTATAATTGTATGTTGTATTCCAGATTTGGCTATTGGGGTTAGCTTAAGAGTTAGCTTTTAAAATGCTGCCCACAGTTTTTAAGTGTTTCCTTACTTTCTGTAATAACAAGATATTCTAGGATTACCATACACTAGCTCTTCTCCAGAATTTTCATTAAAAAGTTTGTGTTTCTTTCATTTGAGAATGGTATTTATAAAAAAGAATTCAGACACTAGTTTTGCTCATCAATACCAGATTGTCATTACTTCTAGGTCTTAGTAGACAGAGGTGAGAAAAGCAAAGTGGGCACATGCAGATCAATTTATCTATATATCAATCAACTGTCTATAACCATGGGTTATTACTAATATGGCCAATTTCCAAAGGAAGACTTTCCAGGGCTCAGACCCAGTGACCCATCTCCTCCAACCACCTGCCTAAGGTTTCCATTAGGTTACGACTCTCACAATTTAATCACTTTACCTCTGGATATTCTTGCATTAACAGGAGCTTTAAGGAAACACCTCACATTCAAACCGTAACAATCTCTAAATTATATCTCTATGAAAAACAAACCTACTAAGTATTATATAATGTTTTGTGTATTATTTTTCTTAGTATAAAAGAGAAATGTGTCCAGAAATACTTTTTTATTACTTTTAAAGCTCTGTGCACATTAGACAAATTTTTATATATATAAAGCATGAGTGCATTTTTTAAAGGCTGGGAATAATTTTTTAAAAATGACTTTGGAATTTTGCTTTTGCTTGGGAAGACGTTTTGTAATACTGGCTTCTTATCCAAGATCATAAAATTTTGTTTGACACCTAATTCCAAGTGTTCAGATATCCTGATTTTTATACCTGTCTTTATTTTATGTGTAATTTTTGTATTTATTTTTTTTCTATGGGGCACTAAACCCAGGAATATTTTACTATTGTGCTATTTCCCAGTCCTTATTTATTTATTTATTTTCTGAGAGAGGGTCAATCCTTAGGTTTCCCTGGAACTTTCAAGCCTCCTACGTCAGTTTTCCAAGTTTCTAGGATTATAGAAATATGTCACTGTTCTTGACTATGTAATTTATATTTAATACATGACAAAATATATAGAATTGACTCCACTGTATACATTATAAATATATACATTATATGAACAACCATTGTCCCCAACCATTTATTTCCATCATTTCTCCTCTAAGTTTGAAAGACAAAACATTCCCTTATGACGTATCAAATTACCATCTACAAGTGGATCTGTTTCTGGCCTTTCTATTCTCTTTTTGATTCAGTTGTCTGTTAACATATTGGACTCTCCCTCTTTAATATAGCATTTTGCATACTTTTACATCTATATTTCATAGGGCAAGTTTGCTTCTCTGGAAACAGGGTCTGAGATGGAGATCTGAATACAGGAAGTTTATTGGTGACCAATATAAATGGGGAAGGGACAGAAGCAGTAATGGGTGGAGGGAGAAATAGGTTTAAGATGATCCAACAAAGCCACAGGTGACCCACAGGGAGCTCTGGAAATAAAAAAAGACAACCCTTCAGCAATATCTCAATTTAGGGTGAGATGGCTGAGATTTTCTATTCTAGCATCATTGATTAATTGGATGTAGGTTTCTTCTGAAAAGGAACACAAATTCTGGGTGAAGTGGCTTCCTGTGTTGAGAAAAATTCCTGGGAAGGGCTGAGTTATAGCCGGTAGAACTCTAGGCAGCGGGAGAAGTGGGTTCTTTGGTCCTAACAAGGGATCTGGGTAGAAAAGCACAGTATCTACTGCATATTGCATTAAGGTTTTATAAATTTTCAAAATTTTTAATTCATTTTTTTCTCTCCAAATGAATTTTAAAATTGGGCTTTCAAGTTCCTGTCTTGTTCCTGTTTGAAATATGTTTGAAATTCCTCTAAATTAAAGATTAGCTGGATGCATAACATAATCCACCCAAAATTATACAAAAAGTAGCAATTCATTTTTATGTTAATTATAAAATATTTTCTCCAGATTATGTTTAAATAGCCAATAATTTTGCAAACCAGTGGTGGCTGTATCTTTCCTTCTGATGACTCAAGTGTTGTGCATGGTCAGTCCCTTCTTGGTCTCCATCTGGTGGAGGTGCTGCAACAACTCCCTGGGTGGTTTCAGGAACAGGATTCAGGGAGGAAAGGGACAACTCACAAGTTTAGCCTCAATAAGAACTGAAGCAACGGAGCAGGCTTTCCACTTCCCCACAATCCACAGTCGGAAGTACTGAGGTCACTGTGAGTCTGAACTTTAGTGGACACAACTTTCTTCTAGGTATCCACTTTGTTATGGTGCAAGTGGAAGAACAGCCTTCTAGAGGAAGAAAGAACTTGCTTGATGCTAAGTGGTCTGGAATTCCTGTGCCAGAAATTCACAATATCTATCTGGGGGAGATGAGCTGACCAGTACCAGGAGAACCAGGAGAAAGCAGACCCAGGAGATTTTACAGTTCCCTTGACTAGGAGGAGCCAAGCTGGTGCACACAGCTGAAAGAAGCAGAAACAACCATGTGCTCAGGGAACCTGCAATAATCTGTAGAAGTTTGGACAGTTCTGATTATTGTACCACATCTTTTTTTCTTCTATTTTCATTCATTTTGTCCACTCCATTCCTCCATTCTTTCCTTCTGGAGTAATTATTCAAGTTCCTGAATCTATTTTCCACCGTGTCTAATTGTGTTCTCATCCTTTCACACCTTCAGCCTTTTTGTCTCTTGGATCTTCATGTTGAGGTGTGCCTCTGTGTCCTCTTTAGGGCCCACCCCACTGCAGCTGCACCTTATTAACTTTGTGAATACTTAGGTTTCAATGTCTTTTTCATTTAAATTTAATTCTCAAGAACTTAGGCAACTCAATTACTTCTGCAGTAGTCCAGTTCTTGTGTTAAAGATATGTCCTCATTTCAAATCTATGAGGTTATTAAAGATACCATCTTGGATGCTGTCTTCTATTTTGCTCATTGTTCTGAGTTTCCTTAGGAGTTTCTTTGATTAAACCTAAAATATCTCCTTCTTTGCTTTGCTTTCCTTTGACTGTTTGACATTTTAGTTTGTTTCTAGTTATCACTAATGCCATTTATTTCCTAATACGTTAGGTTGAAGGGTCTCCAAACTCCCAGGTAAAGCAAGATTTTTTTTTTCTATCATAAATAATGAACGTGATTTGGAAGGGCCTAAGCTGGGAGAAGAGTAGGGGAGGTGGTGAAGATGGGGAGAAGATTTTCCCCGGTAGCTGGGTTTCCTTAGAAGAGAAGGGGACTTAGGGGTGCAAGAGTTTTGTGTCTGCCATAGGCAGCTTTTTTTTTTTTTTTTTTTTAACCCTCTGTCTATGTAGGAAGATTCCTAGGGAAGAATTTCCATTTTATTTGAAAAGTTGTTTACTTAGTATAATTGGTAGGAAAATTCCTTAGTGAGAGACTGATCCAACTGTCCCACAGCTCTGAAATCAATCACCTTGCCGAACCCCTGATGTGCTTGGTCTTACTCCGAGCTCTAGCTGCCTTTGGAATTTGGACACTTTGGATGTCTTACCAAATACTTTCACTTGCTTGGTGTCCCTGTTTTTCACCTGTGGTGAATTTCAAGTGACTAAGATTGGTTGGGTTTCATAAACCATCTGTTTTGGTTGTCAGGAAATTCTTCTATGTTCTGGTGAGTTGATCAAACCCTTTTGGATTTTGCAGTGGTACCAGGGATTTCGATTTTTTTGTTTTGAAGGAGGAGGAAGAATGTAGTTCTGGATGGTTAATATACCAACTCGAATTCCTAGCAGGAATTCCCAGCGGAAATTGAAAATCAAATATTTAAAATCCCACTGACTAATAGAATAAGTACCATTCCTCAGGAAGTTGTGTATTTTTAATATAGTAGGTCTAAAATTGATTGATAGAATAGCTGTAACAGAAAGGGCAAGGAGCTGAAGGGTACAGCATTTTGGTGAGAGGATTCACCCCCCGGAGCATGGAAAAAAAAAACGACTTCTCTGATAATTGAAATAATAATTTATGGCCAGTCATTTACTTTAGTGAAGACGAATGCATTAGAAAACTCACGGAGATTATTTTCTTTTGCTCAGTCCAGTAAGAAGCTTAATAATTAATTAAAAGCTAACAAAAATGGAAACAGAAGAAAAAGATCCGAAATGATCTTATTTAAAAAACTGAGTAAAAGACTAGAATGTTGAGCAGCAATAAAATATTTATAATGTACAGCCTGCAGAGAGAGAGAGAGAGAAAGAATGAAGATGAAGAGTAGCATAACAGAAGCCAGAAACATGGAGGGAAAACCCGTGACGTGATATGGGAAAGACTGGAAGCCCTTGGGAGATGTCCGTCTGGTAGGGGGTAGTCTAACAGGTGGACTTTTTCATGGAATGGGGGGGGGAATAAGCTAAGCTAATTAACATTAATTTAAAAGATGTCTTTATTTAATAAATTCATTTAAAATTTCTTCCAGGACCTCTCAGTCTTTTAAAACAGAAAAGTGAGAGCATGTCCCATGTTTTCTAGGTTTGTAATAGTTTTTCCTGAAATTTTCCTACCTGCATGTCTATTGTGAGTCCACACAGTAGAGGGAGAAGCCAGCTGCAGCCAGTCAGCCACTTGCCATTTGGGCTCCTTACCCTCTCAGGCCTTAAGGTGCTGCTGCTGCTGCTGCTGGGGTTCATGTGCTCTCACTTCAGTGCGGATCACGTTTATTTTCATTACCAGGAGAGGAAATCACCAATAGCCATCTGGCCCTTCCTTCGCCTCTATTACCGGTGTTAGTTCTCCTCCTCCTTTATAGAGATGACAGTTAAATTTTTCTGAAAACTTTAATAACCTTTCAGCACGTGAAGGGTCTACTCTAAACTCCTCAAGTGGGCACTTCAGGATTTGCACTATTTTCTTACCCACCTGCTTCCTATCCCATGACACCCAATTTATCCAAACTCACCAACTACCTTTTGTTCACGTGAAATGCTTGTTCCAGGAAGACTGGATTTCTCCTTGCCCCTAGCCACCCCTGGATCTCTTCCTTCTGTACTTTGGTCGTGAGTTAATCTTTACTTCCACGAATCCAAATTGAGCTCATTATTCAAAGCACATCTTCTTTCCTTCTCAGTGACAACCCTCTGTCTGTGGTGCCTTATAATTGCTTGTTCCTCTCAATTTTGACAATTCTCATTAAATCTTTCATTTGTTTTATTATCCAAATTATAGAAGCATGTGGCATTAGTTTAACTTTTTATTTTAGAAAATGGTTCTTTGAAGTTTCTCGATTCAACATAGGTTTTTTTGATAAAGGGGAGGAAGTTACTTAACAAATGTATTTTAACTTAATTTCTCCTCAGAAATCATTGAATGTACAGCTTGAAGCGAATTCAAAGGACTAAAAAGAGTCAAATAATGCTCTTCCACACTTAATTAAAAGATTAGCAAAAGAGAAAATAATTAAAATACCGCTTTACGGAGGTACATTTGCAATCTTCCCCTATCTGAAAGGCACTCGAATTAATCAGCCTTTGTATTTGGAATTTTATCCCTAGATGATTCAATAGGATGCTTTCCGTTTTTTATTGTGGTTAGAGGAATAATAGAACGTAATTTCTTCCAGTGTGAATTCTGTACATATGAGTTTGATGGGAAGGGACAGTTGGCATGAGTTAATTCCAAGGGGGGGGGGAATGCTATCTTTAGTTAAGAATCATTTATATCTTTTAAAAGGGAGTACAATGTGTTTTAAAGAAAGCTGTGTAATGTTCAGGGCCGTATGGGACACAATTAATCTGTAAGCCATTAAGTAAATGAAATCTTACAATTCCTTGCTTCTCTGAAGTATCAATACATTACAGTGGTCTGGCCAGGCTCTCTGCCATTACAGATAATAGAGTTAGAGTGGCCACACTCAAGGTCCTCGGGGCACTCAGCTCTCTGCCTGGTGCTCCTCAAGAGCAGAAAGCAAAACCATGCTAACCACATAGAGGGAGCAGGAGAGAGAGACAGAGGAAGAACCCTTAGGCTTTTTTACATGAAGATATGGAGTCCTCTAAAATTCACCACAGGAACCACTTGCTTTTTTCCTGAAAATAATGAGGAGTGCCTTTTATAGTCTGGTAAAAGGGCTTCTGTGGAGTGCCCCAGGGCAGAGAGCTGCAGGGGAGGTGCCTAAAGGACAGGGACCTTGAGAGGCTGCAGAAGCTTCTGGCTGGAAAACTAATCTAAAGAGAACACAGAAGGTGATTGGAAACACGAGATAGATAGGTTACTTGTTCACCACCTTTTGCTAAGTCACCTGTTTGATTTATTATTTGAAAATTGAGAGCAGTAAGAATGAAAGGGAAGAGAGAAAGGAGAGTTCTGGCTCCCCAAGCAGGACAGAGAATCTACCATGAGCATCCGAAAGGGCATGACCATAAATAAAGGAGGTTATTTTTATGAAGTTTATTTAGGGTATCTGATGCTTTGTGTATGATAGCAGAGAAGACTTATTATTAGCAAAGGGAAAAACAGGTTGCCAAATTTAGAGTCCACTCAACATTCATGAACTTGGAAATTTTAGGTAAACTAGAAACCTCTCCTTGGTACCTGGGTTGGTTCATACTTGGCAAGAAATTATTATGGTACTTGTTTTTTTCTTTTCTTTTTTTTTTTTTTAAAGAGAGAGTGAGAGAGGAGAGAGAGAGAGAGAGAGAGAGAGAGAGAATTTTTAATATTTATTTTTTTAGTTCTCGGCGGACACAACATCTTTGTTGGTATGTGGTGCTGAGGATCGAACCCGGGCCGCACGCATGCCAGGCGAGCACGCTACCGCTGAGCCACATCTCCAGCCCTTGTTTTTTTCTTTTTTGAGAGACCAAAATATTCCCTTAAAATTTAAATTAGCACTTCCTTCAAGCTGTGAGATATATATTATACATACATTTCCATATATTTACATTATATATAAATTATTAAGTATATAACTTATACATATGTGTGTCTGATTTTTGTGGAAGCTGTATAAACACATTATAGAAAATTAAGAAGTAAAAATAGGTAATAAAACCTATAAAAATCAGAAAAATACAACTCAATGTGAATATTTTATAACTATTTATATCTCTCCTATTCCACCTCTTTCCTCTCTCCTTACTCACCTGCCTGTCTTTTTCTTTCTCTCCCTCTCTCAGCTAGGTGAATAACACACGAATGCGTTTTTTTCAACCAAAATAAAATCATGCTACATATATACACTTCAATATGCTGGTTTTTTTCTGTCATCTTCACCTTTATATTCTATTAAAAGGTCATATACTTTGATTACCATAGATCCTGGAGCAAAAGAATAGATGACAGTCAGGAGCATGAGTAGGGAACAGGAGTTTTAACATCTAACCCAGTGAGTGAATTTATCCCTAAGCCTGTATTTACAAGTGCTCCAATGGAAACAGAAAGACCAAACAGTTAAAATCACATGAATTTCAGAAAATGTTGAATATTAGTTGACTCTATATAGTTGATATATACAGATTTTTTAAAATTAAGTGACTTTCTTAAAATCTAGGGTTTTCCAAATGGCTCTTTTAAGTTAGCACCTAAAATTATAAAATATTTGTATTTTTTTTAAAAATTAAAAAGTGCTTAAAGGTACGGAGGAGGCTGTGATATTTTTAAGTATGGATCTAGTAGAAAAGGAAGAAGTGGTAGAATCAAACTTTCATATGGTATGTAGAAACATTCATACTCAATATTATCTTAGAATGTTGCTCTTTTTTTCCCCCTACATTCCTCCACTACAGCTAATGCTAAGAGAGATAAAGCATCAGTAAATTACCTGTTTAGTGTTTTGCATAATGGTCAGTATTCCCAAACCAAAGAATCATATATGTGAGATTATATATATATATATATATATATATATATATATATATATATATATATAATCACATTAGATTTTTCTAAATTGCTCTTATAAGATAGCGCTTAGAATCACATTACATTTGCATTTATTTATTTATTTATTTATTTATTTATTTATTGAGGTGCTGGATACATGTGCTCTACCACTAAGCTACACCCCATCCCATTTGTATTTTTAAAGAAAGGAAAGATTTAAAAACTACTGTCAGGTGCACAGGTGACCATTATTGTGTTTAGTTTGCATGTAAATAACTTGAGAAAAAGTGACTTTGAGCATAATAAATATGGGAAGGAGGAAAATCCACCATCAGGGTGTATGGAGGCTTCTGTTGTGAATGTTGTGAGAAATATGTGAAATGTCCGAGAGTGGTCCACATAAAATAAGGGATGGCAGAGGAAAGGGAAGCATCTATGCCTAGGCTCCTGTCTGACTCTGGTTGAAGATTATTGAAGTGTTTTCTCTCTGCAGTTCCAAGCTGCAATTGAACAAAGCCTTCAAGTTTCTATTGGGACATATTAAAACAAAACAAAACAAAACAAAACAAAAAACAAAAAAAACCCACCAAGACTAGATGAAGATTTGAGTTTGGATGCCTGAGGTGTGACACTGCTAGAGGAAAATGACTTGGAGCTGGTAAAGGGCTGATATTCCCTCTGCCCGAAACCAAAGGGGAGAAGGGATGCAGGAATTGTGGTGAGTACAAGAGACATCCTGGGAGATACCCTCAACAGAACGGGACACAGTTCATGCCTGGCTTATAACATTTATGTCATTTGTTGTTTTCCTAACCTGGGATTCTTGCTTTGGGAAGCTATTTGAATAAGAAAATGGTAAAGTCTTCCCTCATGTGTAGCACTAAAAAGTTATTTTGGAGAGTAAGATCCTGGGATTCTTATGTGGGTATTCAAGGTGTGAGTCAAAGCTGCTAAAGGATTAGACAGTGTTTCACCTCCCTGCCATTGTGCAGTAAGTAGAGTCATAGTTCTTCACCCCCTCCCCTTTGTTTTAATGAATGGAATAATTTGATTATTATTATCATTATTATTATTATCATTATTATTTTGTACCAGAGATTGAACCCAGGGGTGCTTAACCACTGAGCAACATCCCCAGTCTGTTTCTGTGTTTTATTTTGAGACAGAGTCTGGATGAGTTTCTTAGTGCCTTGCTAAATTACTGAGGCTGGCTTTGAACTTTTAATCCCCCTGCCTCAGCCTCTCCAGCCACTAAGATTACAGATGTGTGTCACCATGTCTGACTTCACTTGATTATTTATTTGCATGTTTACTTGTTTAACTTGTTTATTTAGTGTACATCTATGTATTGAGTCTAGTGTGTACCTGATATTGAATGAGCAGTTAGGAATATAGTAATAAAAGGAAGCATAGTTCTTGTCTCCACAATGGTCTGTGATTTCTAAAAGTTTTTTGGATATTTACCCTTTTATTTCTAGAGCCAAGGAAATTCTGGACATTTGTCTCTCTACCTATTGATTCAGAAAATTGAAAACAACCCCAGATATCAAGAAGCCTGATATAGCATGGTAAAGCTAGTGTTTGCAGTGAAAAGCTGGTTATCCACACTGGAGCTCAAAAAATGATGGTCACTATGTAACTAACAGTACCTTTTTAAGTTTCCTTTCTTTAAGGAAAAATAAGAAAGGAATGTGACTGACTTATGGCTCAGTGGTAGAACATGTGCATGGCATGGATGTGGCCATGGGTTCATATTCAGCCCCTCAAAAAAATAAATAAATACAGATACAATGTAATTCTAGAAGTCATATTGGAAGAGACATTTGGAAAAATCAAAATGACAAAGGACAAATGTTGCTTTGGCAAGCTGATTTACTCTGTTAACTCCAAAATTTTAATCTCCATCTCTCTTCTACCAAAGAGTTCCTGTCCCTTCTGTGAGACAATGACATATGAGAATAGGACTAAACATAAAAGAAGACCATAAAGCACTGACCTGGAGGAAGAGCTTTCTTGTGAACTGCATTCTTTTCATCAAAAAATGTTATTCTGGAATATGTTGTGGGTGACTACATCTCCTCCAAAAAAGTGAATATAAGATATCCCCGGAATTATCTCCATTTATTCATCTCAGAAATCCAAGTGGCTACAAATTCTAAAAGAAAGGAATAGCTACAATTATAGATCCAGCTAGTGTGGTGGCTTTATTACAAATCTGTTTTTTCTGCCAGTAGAGGGAATATCACTTCCCATGTCTAACTTTTGGAAAATGCTTCTTGGATAGAGCATTAGATCCTAGTGACAGAGACATATGATTTTCATTTATACCAGGACCCTCTCTTTCCCACAGTCTCCAGCTGTATAGGTGAGGTTGGAAATAGAGAGGGGACACCCTGGCTCAGTGGGCTACCAAGCAATCTCCCACTGCATGGAGAAGCATCCACTATTGCTGCTTTTGCATTGCTCCAGCCTTCCAGACTTCACCTCTGCACACAATTCCTCTTTGGTTGCTATTCATTTCTCCAGTCTTTCTAGGTTTCTCAGAAATCTCAGTATATACCTAAACTCCAGTTTTAGACATGGTACATTCTTTTTGCATGAGTTTCCTGGAACCTATGCAGATTAGAGGATGTGGGTAGCAACTGTCTTTTAGGTTTTCAAAAGTCTGAGGATATTCTCATAATCTGCTGTTTTTTTTTTCTCCTACCTCTTTTTGCATTTTTACATCCTCCTTTGCCAGATATTTTTTCTGTAACATAACGGAAAGTATAGAATTCACTGGGACACAACCTTGGCTCTTCTTCCTACTCTGTCTCTATTCTTACTGTGATTTTTATCTAGTACAATGAATTTAAATGCCATCAATACATTGACAGGCTCCAAATTCTTATCTTGGAGCCAGACTTCTTTTCTGACCACCATCTTCTTTTTAATTATTATTTTTTTTAGTGCATTGGATTCATACATAATGGTACGGTTCGTTATTACATATTGTACATGTCACAACTTCTTTGGTGGATTTCATTCCCCAGTACCTTGCTTTCCCCTGGTCCCTTCCTCCACTGTACTGTGACCACCATGTTCTTAGACCCACTTATTACTCAAAGTCACACTTGACTGTATCACAGACAACTCAAACAACAGACCTACATCTCAACTCTGGATCTTCTAAATCTTCACCTAGGGAAATGTCCCATAGTCATTTAAGACAGAAACCTGGGACTCATTCCCAACACTTCCTTTTCACTCACACCTCCATACAATCTGCTGTGAATCCTGTGACTCCCACCACCAAAGTGTATCTCAGCTGTGTATCCACTCCTTCTCATCACCTCTGCCTAGACAACCCTTGCCCCAGTCTTCCTGACTCTACATTGCAGTCATAGGGTCCCCTGCCTTCCCTCTACTTTCCTTCTGATTTATTCTCTATGTAGCAACCATTGGGAATAGTTAATTCATCTGTTAAACCATTCCCCTTGTTTACAACCTTTTAGTTATAATTTGGATAAAATTCGAAATCATTCCCAAGGTCTATTATAGGATGTGGCTTTGCCTTTATTTCTACCCTAACTTCATTCCATTTTCCTTCTAGTCCATCACTCCCTAGTTAGCCTGACATTCTTTTGTTTTGTAGGTGCCATCCTTTTCTTTGGTCACACGTATTTGGCCCCATGCTTCTCTTCCTGTATAGATAGCTCTTCTAGTACCATTCACTGGGATAGATGCATTTTTAAAAATTGACTTTTTAACTTCTTCAGAAGTATATTCCTTGACCACAGATCTATTATGATATTCTTTCCCTTATAAACTCACTCATGGCATCTCTTTCTTTTCTTTTTTAGCACTCATTATAAATTTATAATTTGGTTCTTGACTAGCTTAATATTTGCTCTACCCAATCCATACTACAAGCTCCATAGAGGGAGGAATCATTCTACTTTGCTTGCTATTTAAAATGTGAATTTAGCATATATATAATGTGCAATGAACATCTGTTACGTAAGTTAGTCCAGATGCTCATTCACTCATTTTATAGAGGATATGCAAGGGGGAAGTGTTATCCAATTGTATGCATAAGCTTGTAAGTTATATGCAGATATTAAAGATAATGATAAAAAGGCAAGAAATTAAATGCTTATAAATCTTCCCAAATTAATCTCATACAATAATTGACTTTGCACAAAACAACATTAAAATCCTACATTATAAGGCTGTCAAAAGGAATTGTTATTATTTCATTTTGTTATACTGTCTTATCCAATAATTCATAAATGCTTGCTCAATATTGAGTTCTACTATATGAAAACACTCTAAGCCTCAAATATGAAACAAAAAAACATGATAATCCTTACCTTCAAGAAATTCAACATGGGGTTTTGGCAATCAAAACATAGAGTCTTTTCCCCACTCTTTAAATCTGAGCTGGTCCCATGACTTTCATTCACCAATAAGATGTGGTAAAAAAAGAGTTTGGCTCATTAGCCTCAGAAGGTTCTGTCTCTTCCTTCAGTTTAATTATAAGGTTCTACCTAGCCCATGAAGGAAGAAATACCACATGAAAAGACAACCCAGCTAATGGCAGTGCCAAAGCTCCTGAACCACAGAAACAGGACTGAGACTATCTTGGATCCTCAGCCCTAAGAGCTGGCTGAGTACAACCATGCCAGTGACCTGGGAAAAACTGGCAAACAGAGTTGGGGCAAATAGAGTGCTGCCATTATAGCCTACCTGTTTTAGGGCTGTTTTTTTTTTTTTAATCACATCAATAGATGTTTCCAAATAGATGTTTCACATCAGCATTACACTGGGTATTTCCTTTTAATTGTTCCCCAATCAGTAAAAGCAGATATTATAAACCTTATAAATATTAAAGGCAAAATTGAAAAGATAATTATGCAATTTCATTTTATACTCTACAAAATAAAATTATTGGATTCTTTTAATTCTGTTTGCAATATTTCTGTTTCCTAGTGTACTCCATAAAAATATTTTGCCATAAAGAAAAACAAAAACAAAAAAACAGAAAGATGATGGTCCATTGTGAGAGTGATGTAATGGTTTTCAGGAATTCTATAGTGCTCAGGCATCATCATTCACCATCTCCCTTATTGTCTGTCCCCTCATGTTCAAGGATTTGATTCACTTGTGCTAGAAATTGAGCTGAGCTAGTGGAAAGCAATTAAATCCTATCACTTCAGGAAAGCACAAAATAATTCATCATTTCAAGTTGTTTTCAAATAGAATAAAAATTAGTTTGAAGGTGGGATGAAAGGATAAGAAAATATCAATAAAGCAAAAACAACCAGAATCACAGGAATCATTAACATTGATTTCATTCCAGGACCCTGGGCCAGCCAGGAAGCTTGGCATGCTAATTGAAGAAGGCACATTTGGTACATTGGAAGGTAACAACTGCAGACAGAGGAATTGGAAGGAAATCAAAGCCAATCATGCCAAGAGGGCAGCCCAACCTATGTTCATTCAGCAAGTATGGTAATTTCTATAATTCCATTTTGAATTCAAGTTCTAGGTCATGTTTCTCAGTTAGAATTAAATTTGAAAACTAGAAAATAGAAGACCCACTCTCCTTTTCTCTCATATCCTTTCCCAGTAATCTTCCAACTGCTACTGCCAAGCAAAATGTATCTGCTTCCTGCTTCTTATGGGGAGTATGTGAGGGGTAGTGGGTGTACTTGGGCTGAGGATAGAGGTGAGAGGAGTTTCTACAATGGTTGTATATTCAAATTAGTATTTAATTTTAGTCCATACAATATCAAAGTGTTTTACTTCACTAAATGGAAATTTCCTGCTTCCAACATAAAATCAGTATTCTTTTAGTTAATGAAATGCTGTACCAAAAGTGTTACTTTTTAAAATTTTTGTTATATCAAATTCAATTGGATTTAAAGCTCTATTTGGAATTTAAGTGCAAGCCTTCAATCGGGTCTCCTCCCTTATCGACAGTTATGCAAGTCTTAGCATATTATTTTAACAAAGAAATTTCCAGAAATTCCTTTCAGAACTGAGCCTATTTTGGTTGCTACTTTCTAAGGTTGCAGAGTCATTCTTCTCTGGTGATTTTCTGTTGGGTGCCCAAATTTACCGAGCCAAGGAATGCAAGTGTTTAGGTCCTTGGCTATCTCTATGCAAATAAAGTCAACACTGCTGAGACCTGTCCACATTCTCCCCAGCATGGAGCAGAATCTACCTAAAGATGGAAAGACTAACTACTCTTCCTTTCATTCTGCTTTCAAATTCACTTTGCTTTCTCTTTTGTCTTTTGGAAATCTATAATAAAACTTTCAAAATTTTAAGGCTTTAAAAAAGTTTGTAACATGTAAATTTAACTTTGCATATTCAAAAGTATATAAAATATGAAAAATAATAGGTCTACCATCTGTTTATGGGTGACATGAGGGCCAGTCAGGGAGAATAAATATTTATTTATTTATTTAAATATTTATTTTTTTGTTATAGGTGGACACAATATCTTTATTTTATTATTTTTATGTGGTTCTGAGGATCAAACTCAGTGCCTCGCACATACTAGGTAAGCGCTCTACCTCTGAGCCACAACCCCAGCCTGATTATTTATTTATTTATTTATTTATTTGAGACCAGACCATATCAGCACATCTGGAGGTGATTTTTTTAAATTGCTGCCAAGACATTTTATTGTCCCATAGTTTTTTATTCAGATATCCCTATTGGTAGACCTTTATGTAGTTTCCAGATTTCCTGCTATGCAAACCAATGTTGTATGAATGTCCTTGTACACCAGCCTGATATTTATTAATATTGAGATTACTTTTCCATCATCTGCTCTCCCGATTATTTGAATTTTTTGAACCTTCTCATTATTCTATTTGCGGTAAGCTCTAAATACTCTGGCTAGATTATTTCCTAACTTTAACTTATTCCAACACAATTAGCACAGTAACAACCAAAGAAGATAAAGAGTATTAAGAGGGTGGGCTGCCACATTGCATTGAAGAAACATCTAGCCCAGCACAGCTAACCTAAATTCATGATTTGGGGGAGAGTTTCAGCATTAACTATTGGAAGAGGCTCTCTTTGACAATTATGATTGGTTAAGTTGCTCTGTTAGGAATTCCTATAACCTAATTATTTTTTAAAATTTGTTTAATATGTTTTCCCCCTTAGACCATGAGCTCTGTAGGGCAGGGGACTATCTCTACTATGTCCAGTCCAACAACCAGCAGAGTGACTGTTACATTTCACATGCTCAGTCACTCCTTGCTAACTAATAGGCAATACCTAAGGATTACCATGAGTGACTATTTCAGCTCTGTTACACCTCCTTCACAAGGTTGCTAGAATTCATTTAAATTGTGTATGTGAAATGTCTATGACTGCAGCTAAAATGGAAGACTCTTGGTCTATGATGACTTTTTATGAACTGTCACCTGTTTGGAGAAGCCGTTTTCTTTGGATCAGCTATGGATATTCCTGTCTTCCATATCAATTGTTCTCACTTCCAGATACGTAAATATTGTTATCGCTCTTTTCAAAATAGTGTACCAAAGTGGTCCAATCAACTTTTCTGTCAAAAATTTCTGACATCTGAAGGGAGAAGCAATTAGCATAGTTTTTCTTTGGCCTCAACCAAATTCAGAGAATCAATCACATTAGAAAATGACTTTTAGAAAAGTCTGAGTAATTAGTTTTCTTCCAGAGTGGGTCATATCAGGATCTTTATAAAAGTGTCTGTTATGATTTAGATATAAGGTGTGTCACCAAAATTTCAGTGTTAGTGCAAGAAAATTTATAGGTGAAATGATTGAGTTATGAAAGCTTTAACCTAATCAGCGAATTGATCCACGAAGGCATTAACTGGGTGGTAGCTAAAGGCAGGTAGGTTGTAGCTGGAGGAAATAGGTCACTGTGAGTGTGATTTGGGGATTTATATTTTGTCCTCGGTGAACTGAACTTTCCCTGCTTCTTGACTGCCTGCTTTCCTCCTCCACACCCCATTCATCATGATGTTCTGCCTCACCTTGGGCCCAGGGCAGTGGAGGGGCACCTATAGACTAAGACCTCTAACACCCTGAGCACCAAATAAACATTCCTCCTGTGAAATTGTCCTTGTCAGGTCTCTTGGTCACAGCAATGAAAAAGTTGACTGAAACATTGCCAAAAAGAATCGGAAAGAGAATTATAAAATTCTTAGCCCTTTGATGACAGTGGGTAATGGGGCTGATTCTTGCCAGGTTGCTCCAATAAGCCTGCTGAATAATTACACAATAAGAATGGCAAGAGCGTGCAGCCCCCCACCCCTGCCAGTCATCTTAAATTTATTCCTTTGATTTCCTTTTTCTGATGAAGGAAATGAATCAGGGCTAATTAGGAAAAAAGAGGTTCTTTGAAAATTCCCTCAATTTCTCATTTCCAGTTTACTCAGAAAGTCTTTTCTCTTCCCTCCTATTGATTTGTGGCAATTCTCGGTGCTCATACTGTCATATGTCCAGTCCACTTTACAACCACAGAAGCTTTCCTTCTCTGCCCAAGAATTTTCACAAGGGCTAAGAACTTGGCATCCAAGAGTCACTACTATAAACCTTATCTCTGTCCCCTTCCAGAGGACATAACCTAGGACTATTTCAGGGTAAATGTTTATGGACAAGCATTCACTGAAGATTATAGTTGGAAATTTAATATTTATCCCTTGAACATTTGTACTCCAGTATTATTCATATTTCACATCTACACATGTTTATGATTTTTAATAAATTTCCCCCAAATGAAGAATGCTTTAGGTGCTCTGGGGACCTGGAAATTCAGAGGTGAAACTGATTATGATGTATGAAACTCAAGAGAGTAGGAACCCGGTTCTCAATGAAATAGTCTCTTCAAAACATTTTGAGTCAATGCCATCTGGCCTAGTGATTTTTTAATCAAATTTATCCAGTAAATGAAGATCATTGTGTGAATTTAATACTATCAGATTGCTGTCTCCGACCTCTTAGGGTAAAAAGAGATCTGAAACCAAAAGATAATCCATATTGTTACTTTTCCTGACCACAGAGGTAAAGATTTCATTTAACTCCTCTGATTTCATTCTCCTCATAACCCCTGTAAATGCTTTAAAATATTCATATTCTTTAGTTTTTTTGATAAATGTTGTAATAACAGGTATGAGGTGACATCAAAAGCTGATTCTGATTGTCATTTTCCTGATGACTAGGGATATTAAGATCTTTTCACATACCTGCTGGTTGTTTCTCTTTTCGAGAATTATCTATTCCAGTTCTTTGCCAATTTTTAATCAGGTTATTTGTTGGTATGTTTTTTTCCCCTATTGAATTATAAGAGTCCTTTTATTTTTGAATATTAACTCCTTATTGGATAAATGCTTTGTGAATATTTTCTCTCATTCTTAAGTTGCCTTTCCCTTTTGATTATTTCCTTCACCATGCAGAAGAATTTTAGTTTGATATACTATGAGTTGTCGATGAAAACCAGTGTGAAGACTTTTCAAAAAAAATTAAAAAAGAAAATATAAAAGTACCACATGATCCAATAATTCCAGTTTTAAGATATTTACTAAGAGAATTGAAATCATGATCTTGCAGACATATTGGTGCCCTCAGGTTAGTGGCAGCATTATTTATTCATAATAGAGAAGATGTAGAAACAGTCTAAATATCCATCAATGGATGTGGCTGAAATGAATGGTTAAAACCACAGAATATCATTCAGCCCTAAAAAGGAAGGAACTCCTGCCACATACAACAATATGGATAAACCTGCAGGACATAGGCAAGATGAAATTAAGACTGTTACAGGACAAGAGCCACATGACTCCACTCATTTGAAGTATCTAAAGGAGTCAAACTCATGAAAGCAGAAATGAAACCATAATTGTCAACTTTTGGGAAGAGGTGGAGTGTGGTGGTTACTGCTGAATGGGTATGGAGTTTAGTTTGCAAGATAATAAGTTCTGGAGATCTGCTATATCATATTGTGCCCATAGCCAACAATTCTGTATTGTGCACTCAAAAATTGTTAAGAGGGAAATATCTCATGTTGAGTATTCTTAACACAATGTAAGAGAAAACAAAGAGGAGGAAAATGTTGGAGGTGATGGACATGTTTATTACCTTGACTATGGTGATGGTTGCATGTTTATATACATATATCAAAACTCACTAAATTCTGTACTTTATGCTTAGTTTTTTGTCTATCACTTATTCCTTAATAAACTGCTAAACTGTCTATATGCACATACACACTTATACTTTTTATATAATATAATAAGAATTACTTGTGTGTATGTGCAGTTCTATGAATTTAAACACATATAAATTGGCACAGCTGGGACCACCCTTAGGACCGTTCCATTATTCTGAAAGACTCCAATTGCTACCCTTTGTAATCACATTGTTCTTCCTAGAATCTGGCAACTGATGATCTGATCTGCAGGTCTGCCTTTGCACGATTGTTATATGAGTAGGTATAATATTTTGAGATTATGTTTTTTCACTCAGCAAAATGCCATTGAGATTCATTTAGGATGTTGCATAATTATTAATTCTTCATCATCATCATCATCATCATCATCGTTGTCATCATCACTGATGTGTGGTATTATACAGTAGGAATGTACTACGATTCCTTTGAAAACCACTTGGGCTATTCTAAACATATGTGTATACTCATGTATTTTTCAGTTTTCACGTGTGAACACCTGTGAATTAGATTTGAGCTCAGGTGATAAGTGGGTGTTTAACTTTATGACAAACTACCAAACTGATTTCTAGAGTAGTTGGCTTATTTTCCATTTCCTCCAGCAATGTTTGAAAGTAGCAGTTACTCTTCTTTTTTTGCTACCACTTGGCCCTGTCAGTATTATTTTAATGGTTCTAAGTTTGACAGTGGTATATCAATTCAATTCTGATTTCACTTTGCACAACTTTTAGAGACTTTTCTGGGAATTCTAATACCCATGCTTAACTTTACTGGAAATTTTCCATTTCCAATATAAATCTATTACCACCATATAAATCTATTCACCCTTCCCTCATTACATTGCATGTGTCTCATGCATTACCTCAATATACAGTGAAAACTTCATCAGGCAATGCTATAATTTGCTATAGGTTGGATCTTGAATATTCCCCAAAAACCCATGCATTGAAGGCTCAGTCCCTGCACCTGATGTGATTGGGAGGTGGGGACTAGAGAAAGGATATTAGGTTGCTGATAGTGTACCCTTGAAGGGAATATGGTCAGGAGTGGTCAATGAAGACCATATGATAGTCTTTGAACTGCTCAGAGACAGAGCGATATCTCAGAATTTCCTGGTGCAAAGGCCCCAAGAAATATAACTGGGTGGTCCCAGTTATATGGTGACACCCTGTTCAAGGGAAATTCCATGGTTACCATGGAGTTTATCAGTTCATGATCTAAGGTTTAAACACCAGCTACAGGGGCTGAAGAATTGTGCACTCAAGCTGATAACTGTAACTGGACTGTTCATGCTTTTGACCTTGGTTCTGTTTTAAAGTAACTTTCTCATAATGAATCCCTTTGATATCGAAACCTATATAACAAATGTGTTGAGCTGACTCATCCTCATTGCACTCCATCAGAGTGTGGTGCCCACTGAATACCAGCTTTTTCTTTCATTGTGTGTCTGTTTGTTTTTTCTAATCCTCCATTGTCCCTCTTTGGTTTCCTGAATTAACTGTCATGCAGGTTGTGACAGGATGCCTTCCTGTCCCTTTTCATTTCAGCTGCCATGAGATAAGCATCTTGCTCCATCATGTGCTCTCTGACATGATGTTTTGCTTTGCCTAAGACCCAAGAGAAATGGGGCTTGCTAACCACAAACTGAAACTTCTGAAATCATAATAATAACGTGCCTTTAAGTTGATTATCTCAGGTATTTTGTTACAGTAATGGAAAGTAGACTGATACATAGTTATTGCTTTCAACTATCATAAAATGTCTTATAGAATTAAATAGGAGAGTAATATTCTATTATATTTCTTTTCTCTATTTCCAATATCCTATTTTTTATATCATTTTCTTGTCTTTAAGAACTTCTGTACAGATTTATTGTAGCATGCCTGCCTAGTAACAACTTCTCTTAGTTTTATTCATCTGGAAATATTTTTCTTTCATCCTCATTTCTGAATGATGTATCTGCTGGATGTACAATTTTGTATTACACTTCTTTTCATTCAATTTTAAAAAATAAAATTTTCTTGGCTCCATGATTTTTGATGAAACATCCAGTCCTTTGAATAATCGTTTAATTGCAAATAGGCATCATTCTCCCCCTGACTGCTTTTAAGATTTGTAATCTTTGGTTTTAACCAATTTGATTATGATTACATATGGGTGTAAATTTCTTTTGGGTTTATCTTTGTGTGTGTGTGGTTTGTTGAACTTCTTTAATCTGTAGATTTATGACTTTTGCCAAATTTGACAAGTTTTCAATCACCAGTGTTTTAAAATATTTGCACTGCATTCTTTCTCTTTTCTTTCCATGACACTGATGACGTGGATATTAGACACTTTGGTATTTTCCCACATGTTCTTTAAATTGTATTTGATTTTGGGTGGAGAGAGTACTGGGGATTGAACCTGGGGTGCTTTACCACTAAGCTACATCCCCAACCCATTTTATTTTTTTATTCTGAGACAGAGTCTCATTAATTTGCTTAGAGCCTTGATAAATTGCTGAAGTTGGCCTTAAACTTGTCATCTTCCTGCCTCAGCCTCACAGGTTGCTGGGGTTATAGGTCTAACCCAGGCTCTAATTGACTTTTTTTCTCCATTTTTTAAAAAAATTTTCATTATTCATACTGGGTAAAAGTTATTCTCTATCTTCAAATTCACCAACTCTTTTCTCTGTTTTCCCATTCTGCTATTTACCTTACCCAGTGAAATTTTCTCTTTGTTAGTTTGGTTTCATTTTGGCTATTATATTTTTCATTTCTAAATTTCCATTTAGTTCTTCTGAAGATAGAAGATGGCACATCTGTGTCTTCTTGATGTTGAAGTCTGATGGTTCTTTTCTCAAACATGATGAGAGTTTTCCTTACTCTTTACAGGGTGAGTGCTTTTGACTGTATCATGGACAGTCTGAATACTTTGTTTCTTGATTTAGTTTCTATGGAAAATATTAACAGTGTTTTTAATCAGACAGTCATCCTGTTTGGGATCAAAGTGTAAGTCCTGACTACCTATGAGTGTAATCTCCAGGTCAATCTAGATTTCAAGCCCTTTGTAAGACTCTTAGGATCTGTGCCATATGTGTATCCTCTAGTGACCAGTGTGGGACGTGAACGGTGGTCTCTTCCACAGTTCAATTACCAAAATCTATGTACTGTCTACAGTCAGGGTCACTTGTGCTCAGCCTACACATGAGCCTGGGAGTTCATAAGGACTATAAGTGATCACACTCCCCTCCTCCTTCTTTGCAGTAACCACAGTACTTTCAGCTCCTCCCTTGAGGAAGGTAAACCTTTATATACCCCTCTGTGCTGTGCAAGTCCTCAGGCTACATGTGTCTGGGGTATAGGGGAAGGAGGACAAAGACACACAGAAGAGTTTTCTCCTGTCACTTGGGACCATAGCTTCTTTGAGGGGAATCCTATATTTCAGGGTTTAGGGCTTCTGTAGGTATTACTGCCCCCTTACTATTATAGTCCTAGGATAATTTGGGAGCCAGGGCACAAGAAACTAAGATTAAAAGAAAGGAAAAAATAAAGAAGTCCTATTTGACATTCATGCTGTAAAAAAAACTCCTGATTCCTGAAGGCCTCTTCTGAAGTCATGACTGCTTTTATGCCCAATTAAGAATTTCATTATATTGTGTCTTGGTGTAGATGTGTTGTGATTTTATATATTTAGTTTCCTATAAGTCTTCTGTATTTGATTTTTCAATTAATTCTTCATGTTTGGAAAATTTTCTGATATTATTTCTTTGACGAGATGGTGCCTTCCTTTGGTCCTTACCTCGGTGCCTTCCTCTATCCTGATAAATATTAGATTTGGTCTTTTGATGCTATCCCATGATTCTTGGAGGTTATGTTCATGGTTTCTTACCATTTTCACTGTGTGGTCAACTTTATTCTCAAGATTGCATATTTTGTCTCCATTGTCTGAGGTTCTGTTTTCCAAATGGTCTAGTCTGTTGGTGATGTTTCTATTGAATGCTTTGTTTGGCTTAAAAGGAATACAAATAGGAAAAGAAGAACTCAAACTATCACTATTTGCTGGTGACATGATTCTATATTTAGAGGATCCTAAAAATTCCACCAGAAAAATTCTAGATTTAATAAATGGATTCAGCAAAGTGGCAGGATGTAAAATCAATACCCATAAATCAAGTGCATTCTATGCATGACTGATGAATCCTCTGAGAAATTAGGGAAACCATCTCATTCATGATAGCCTCAAAACAAAACAAAACAAAACAACTTTGAAATGAGTTTAACAAAAGAGTTTATAAAAGACCTCTACAAGGAAAATTACAGAACAATAAAGAAAGGGATTGAAGAAGATCTTAGGAGATGGAAATATCCCCCATGCTCTTGGATAAGCAGAATTAATGTTGTCAAAATAGCCACACTACCAAAAGTGCTATACAGATTCAATATGATACCAATTAAAATCCAAAGTCATACCTCATAGAAATAGAAAGAGCAATCATAAAATTCATTTGGAAAGATAAGAGACCCAGAATAGCCAAAGCAATCTTAGCAAAAAGAGTGAAGTATAGTTGTACTTCAATCATGTACAATAAATCAAAATGCATTCTTCCATCATATGTAACTAATTAGAATTAAAGAGATGAGAGAGAGAGAGAGAAAGCATAGCAAATAACTGGAAAAAGGAGAAGAGTAGTGAAGCAGGAGGCATCAAAATACCAGACCTTAAACTATACTACAGAACAATAGTAGCAAAAATGGCATGGTATTGGCACCAAAACAGACTGGTAGACCAATGGTACAGAATATAGGACACAGAGACAAACCCACATCAATATGGTTATCTCATACTAGATGAAGATGCCCAAAACACACATTAAAGATAGCCTATTCAACAATGGTCATTTTGTAGCAAAATGAAATTAAACCCCTATCTCTCACCATGCACAAAACTCAACTCAAAGTGGCTCAAGGACCTAGGAATTAGATCAGAGACACTGTACCTAATAGAAGAAAAAGTAGGCCCAAATTAGGATGACCTGACTTCCTGAACAAGACTCCTAAACATCAAGAAGTAAAATTAAGCATCAATAAATGGGATGGATTTGAAGTAAAAACTTCATTTCAGCAAAAGAAACAATTAATGAGGTGAAGAGAGAGCCTATAATATGGGAGCAAATTTTTACCAACCATACATCAGATAGAGCACCAATCTCCAGGACATATAAAGAACTCAAAAAATTTAGCACCAAAAGCACGAACAACCCAATTGATAAATGGGCTAAAGACTGGAACAGACACTTCTCAGAAGAAGATATACAATCAATTAGCAAGTGTATGAAAAAAATGTTCAACATATCTAGTAATTAGAGAAATGCAAATCAAAACTACTCTAAGATTTCATCTCACTCCAGTCAGAATAGAAGTTTCAAGAATACAAGAAACAGTAAGTGTTGACAAGGATGTTGGAAAAGGCACACTCATACATTGCTAGAGGAACTGCAAATTGGTGCAACCAATCTGGAAAGTAGTATGGAGATTCCTTTAAAAACTTGGAATGAAACCATCATATGACCCAGCTATTCCACTCCTTGGCATATACCCAAAGGACTTAAAAACAGCATACTACAGGGACACAGCCACATAAATGTTCATAGCAGCACAATTCACAATAGCCAAACTGTGGAACCAACCTAGATGCCCTTCAATATATGAGTAGAAAAAGAAACTGTGGTATGTATACACAATGTAATATTACTTAGCATTAAAAGAAAATGAAATTATGGCATTTGCAGGTAAATGGATGGAGTTGGAGAATATCATACTAAGCAAAGTAAGCCAATCCCCCAAAACCAAAGGCTGAATGTTTTCTCTGACAAGTGGATGCTAATCTATAATGGGGGACAGCATGGGATGAAAGGAAGAACCTTGGATTGGGAAAAGGAGAGGGAGAGGAAGGGAAGGGGAATTGGGATAGAAAAGATGATGGAATGAGAAGGACATCATTACCCTAGGTACATGTATGGTTGCATGAATGGTGTGCCCCTACTTCACGTACAACCACAGAAGCAAAAAATTGTGCTCTATTTGTGTATAATGAATTGAAGAGCATTCTGTTGTTATGTATAATTGATTAGAACAATAAATTAAAATTTTTTAAAAAAGAATTTCAGGCTAATTTTTCTAGAGGAAAATGGAGGACAATCATGAGGAACCCAACCCTATTGTCTGAGGTCTTCTTATTCACCCATCTGCTACTGTGTTCTGATAGACTTTATCTTTTAGAACAATTTACACCCATAGAAAACTGTGCACATAAAATAGAAGTTTCTTATATACTATTTATGTCCTTTTAATATGAGCAGGCAGTTCTTTGTATTAGTAACACTTTGCATTTTATGACATAGTTGTTGCAATTAATGAGCCAATGTTGCTGCATTAACTGAATCCATAGTTTTATTCAGGGTTGCTTTTATTTTGCCTAATGTCCTTTTTGTGTTCTAGGATCCCATATAGAATACCACATCACCTTTAACTCTCATAACTCTTAGGCTATGTGTGTCTATGTCAGTTTTCCAGACCTTGTTTTTGATGTCATTCCATCGATGCTTGATTTTTTTTTCATTCTCATAATTAGCTCAGGGTTGATTATTAGGGTTAGCTTAGGGAAGGAAGATTATAGAAATGCCATTTTATCACATCATGCTGTAGATACATTTTAATATATGATTAATGACTACTGATGTTGATTTTGAGCACCTGGATGACATAGTGATTGTCACCTTTCTCCACAGTTTTGTTCCTGCTTTTCCAGACTGTAGTCTTTTAGAAAGAAGTTACTGTGTGCATTCCACACTAAGTGGGGGGCTAAATTCTCCCTTTTTATGGTGGAGTATCTATTAAAATTTATTTATAATTCTTGGCATAGATATTTTCTTCTTTACCATTTATTAACAATATATATTATTTATTTAGATCGTTATGATTAATATATGTATATTTCATGTTTGTATTATAATGCAATAGTACTTTATTTTATTGTTCAAGTTTTTCCAGCTTTGGTCATTGGGAATTCTCTCAGTTGTTTCTCATATCTATTTGATATTCCTCCAACATTTTTTTTTAAATGCTTCATTGCTTTCTACTACTACATGATGCTCCAGGCTTACATTGTGTATTTTCTGCTCTAATCCTAGCCTCAGCTAGCTCTCTAAGGAGCCCTATTCCTCTCACTAGGGCATGATGTGTCGATACCAAGATCTGGAAATTAGACGTGCATTTTGCTATTGGTGTTACTTCTTTTAGGCCCGCTGAGCTGACAATACAAAGAAATATGTGTGTGTACATTAATCTGCACATATGTATATATCCATAAATACTTTATCTATAACTACCTATACCTATATTAAGGTAAAAATAAGTTATTACTGAAGTCTACAATTGTAGTGTATTTTCACATAAGTCACTATAGCTTTCTCTTGTTCGTTATTTGTAAATTCCCCATTCCAAAAATAAGAAATGTACTCCTAGGCTGGGGATGTAGCTTACTGTTAGAGCATTTGCCTAGCATGCTCAAGGTCCTAGAGTTCAATCCCGAGTAATGCCAAAGGAAAAAAAAATATTTCCATCATACACCATTAATTTATTGTGTTATGCAATTCCAGCTTACATCTCCGCTGGATTCTATAGATGAATCAGATGTTTGTAGGTATTAATTAAAAATTATCATGCATCAGAAAGTCTAATTTGTTTTAAAGGAAATTTAGTACAAATCAGTTTGTACTAAATTTTCTGGATAGTCCACATTCATCTACCTTTTATGTTTCCACTCCAGTTCTAGTACAAATCAGTTTCCTTCTCTGTCCCATCTCAGGCATGAGGGAATGTTTATGTGTTCTATTTTTCATCTTATCAAATCTTGTTATCTACCTTTCCCACTAGTAGTTTTTCCCCCATGGTCTTCCATGGTTAGGCACAGGAAAGGGTGGGATTTCACTTGACTCATGGCTTGAGGATGTATGTCTCAGATGGGGTGCTTTTGTGTGATGGAGAGACTCCTCCACATGGGATCTACACTAAAGATTCTGTTTGGTACTCCCCAAATTCTATTCTGGAAGTAGATGTATCCCTTGATGTTACATGTCCTCATTTTGATAGGGTATTTTCTGGATGGTCCACATTCAGCTACCTTTTATGTTTCCACTACAGCTTATGTACATAAATCTCTTTCTCTGCATTTGGTGGAGAAATGAGTTCCTATTTTATCTCTTTCCTCATTTGGCTCCCATAGGCAACTTGAGCTAGATGACCATTTAAAAATGTTTCCAGGAAGATTTAAGCCAAATATATATGTATTGTCTAAGATTTTGTCTTAAGTCTTTCACATCACTTGACTTGGTCTGGAGAAACTTCTCTCTCCATACCTTCATGGACAGGAAGAAAAGTTTGAAAACTCGCTGGTACTACAATTCAGTTAATTTTCTACCATTCTTTCATGTGCTCTAGACTTGGGTGATGCATTCATTTTTGTCACATTGGTTTTGGCTGTCATACTGGAAAATGTTGGCATAAATATTCTGTCAACTAACTTTGGTATTGTCCTCATGTGAGGCTCCAAAAAAATAAATAAAAAGTAGCACTATTAACACATTTCAATGTGTCTCAAAAGATACATTAGTCAAATGCTTATTCAATTCTTGAACAGTATTTCTGCCCTTTCCAGATCTACTTTATTTTTAGCAGGATTGGGTATCCATGAAATTTGTTGTTACCTCTACTACTTTTTTTTTCACATTAAGTAATTATATCTATCATTGGGGTCTATTAATATGGGTCTCCTTTATTTTCTCACAGTACAGCTTTGTCTCCTCTGTTCCTGCAAAGCCAGGTATCCTGTGCAAGTAGAAAATTCTATCTCAGAAATTAGCCTCCTTAGGACTTAGCAGACATATGATTTCTCTATAAAAGAATGAATAAGTCAGCAACAAAGAGAAAATAAATGTTCTTTACTGTTTCTACCAAAGGCCCATCCTATCCAATTACAGGGTTGTCTTCAATTGAGGAAGGAAGACTAGAAAATGTGTAGATGGTTGTATCAGTTATGTATGGCTATTGAAAACTCTGGTATGGTGGAGGCAAAGACCCAGGAGTCAGCAGAAGTGCACCAAGTCTCTGAAGGCTTAGTCACAGAAACAGAATAACATCACTCCTGCCTCATTTTATTGCCCACAGTGAACCATAAGTTCTACACAGATTTAAAGATTCAAAGTTTGGGGTCATGCAATGGAAGATTGCCAGGGATATGGGTACAAGGAAGGGAAGCACTGTGACCAGGAGTATACAAGATAATTTTATATATGTTCATGTGTGTGTGAAGATATATATATATGTCTAAAAAAACTAATGCAAACTTAGATTTTCAAAAATATCAATTCAGAGAAAAAGGCTAATTTCCAAATTTTTATATAAATGAATTTATGTAAATGTAACTAAATACAATTATTCAGTAAATAACATCACAGGTGGCATGTGGATGTGGCAAAGCATGAAGGTACGAGACAAATGCTAAAGTTCAAAAATGATTTTCCATTCCTTTATGCTAGTTTCATTTTTATTGTATCCCTTTTGCATTGTCTCTGTAATCTATCATTGAAAGTGGTCCCTTCTACCCAAAACAGTAGGAATTCTTTGGAAAATATGTGGCCTACTATGTGTTTTATGGGAAAGTCTATCTGTGTTCCAATGGGTACCTGCATCAGCCAGCTAAATATACCAGGCCTCTCTTTCAGCTATATCTAGGACGTCTAGATGTGCTGCCTTTTCTCTGAACCAACAGCTGCTCTATGAAAAGCCCAGGGCCCTTGGAAAACAGTATAGGTTTCCACACTTGGCTCAAACACCAAGAATGAGCTGGGGTTAATATTAATCAAAGACTTCATCTGAATTTCTTAAAAGGCCCCTTGATAATTTTATAAGGGACTTTAAATTCTGCATTCAACATAAAAAGCATTAAAGAGTAAAGCAAAATTGGTTGTGATTATTTTAAAATATTCAACCTGGGCTTATTCCAGCCAGTGGATATAGAAATAAAAGGATTGGTTTGTTGGTTGTCTTCCAAGCCACATCTGTATAAAGGGAACAATTAAGAACAAAACTTGGGCTGCTGAGTTGGATCATGGTTCCTATAAGAATAGCTTATTTCTAATGTTTCTAAAATGGATAAAAGCAGTAGCTTTTTCTTTTCCTTTGAACGGAGATCTTAAAGAGACCAATATTTCTTTATCTTTAAGACTGAACCTATAAACATAGTAGCTCAATCATTTATGTTTGGGTTATGAACACGTATGCACAGTCCCTCCACCAATGAGCCAGGAAGACATAGCATCATAGCATATGACTAGAATTTCATGTTGTAGCTATATCAAACTTAGAATAAGCTGCTGTCTGTCATTAATATGACAATTTACTAGATATACTCTTTTATACAATAACTAGGCAAAGAAAATCAATTTATGTAAATTTTTGAAGTGAATAGAACTCTCATAGCAAAACCAAAAGACACTTATTCAGAGGCAGTTCTCTAATCCTGTATTTGTATTTACCTCATGTTATCTACCACAGCCTGGGACTAAGATTCTTACTATTCTTTTCTACTATTCTTCTCTCTTTCTCTTATCTGAGGTTACTTTTCGGCTATTCCCCATTTTGGAGATCATATTCTGGAAGTCTCAGTGCCAGGAGGATTGGGATTATAGGAACTCTAGGTCACTTGGCTTTGGGTGGGTGATCAAAAGCACAGGGACATGACTATGTGCTTGACATGATCATGGGTTGTTACACACTGGGTGGGAAGAGGAAGAGGAATGGGCAGACCTCAGAAGAGAGGCAAACCAGTTTAGGAAAGAAGTCTCCAGTGCTGGTGTCCTGGACACATGCTTATCCATCTCTCCCCATCAGCTCAGGGTCCTTCAAAAAGTGCTTTAATAGGAAAGGGTGGAAATTCAGAAAGGCGTTTGGAAAAGCATGGCCAACCTGCAGGGATAGGAGACCAACCCACTGACATTTTCAGGGGTCTTCCTTAAAGGAAGCTTTGTATGATTTCTGGAGCAATGGGGGAAACTCAGGTAGGAATTCCCCTGTTTTACACCTACATAAGCTTTTGAAAACAGAGTTAACAATTACATCAATATTTATTTCTCTCAAGCTAGTTATGCTTGGACTATTTCTTAGCACTCTTTGACAGTTTGGCATCCTGGGTTGTATGAAATTGTATTTGAAGAACAAGGTTCCTCTTCTTGAAAGCCTAACAAGCTTGTCTCCTGTCTGCTTAAGGGAGAACACAGATTTGTTGTCTGACAATTTGCTTGGATTTCTGAGCCTGATTGTCCAGCCTCTTCCATTTAATCTAGAATTATTGTCAAGATACATTCAGTCTTAGTATAACCATCTGCCTTTAGGCATTTTTTTCAGAACAATAATGTATAGTCATTTACAACTAAGAGCAAGTATCAATTACCCAACAAATATTTCCTACCAGTTTATCAGTGCCCAACATGCCTTTGGCATTGACAAAAAGAGTTTGTTCATCTGAAAAATTAGCTTTAAGTACAATCTACCCATAAAACCAGGTAATATACTTCCAAAAATCCAATCACATTATTTGATAAATAATAACTGCAAATCTTCTTAGCCATAGAAGTAAAAGCAGCACCCAGAGAGAGAGCAGTGAGGAAATGCAAAGAAACTCTAATTGCCCGAAAGGAAATCTAAAGGGTATAAAAGTCAGGTTTATATAAAACCCATGGAAGGTTAAATAAAACTTAGATTACTTCACAATTCTGCCCCAAGCCAGCTCCTTTAACTTTCCATGGCGCAGACTCCCGGGCTCCCTGCATGGGAGTGTTTTAAGTCATGCATGGCTGTGCAGAGCAGCACTTAAGAGGCCACATTGCCAGTCAGGCACTAAATCATAAAATGTTAGAGCTGGAAGGTACTTCGGAAATCATCCAGTCCAACTTCCTCATTTTACAGATGAGGAAACTGGGCCCAGAAGAGGTTAAGCAATTTGCCCATATCAGTCATAATGATTCTGTGCATAGAAGCAATCAGCCACATCATTAACCCAGGGCCTTGAGGACAGTTGCTCTATAGCTACAGCTTCAAGTGTTGAAACTGTTTGCACTCCATTTCAGATGTGGAAGCTCATGTTTTTCCTTCCGTATTTCTCTCTTGCCTTGCCATGAGAGGAATGCATTTTGTTGTCCTTTATTAATTCTCTCCACTTCCTCCCAGTTAAGACACTCAGAATCAATCTTTCTCTCGCTGTGGTATGGTAGCTAATTTAATTGACCAAGGCTACAAAATATCTTCTAATCAATATTACCAGAGAGTGAATCTTTAGTGCTAATTTTCTGCAAATGTAACTTTTCTTCCTTTCACCTTATGACTTCATTGTCACTTAATCAATAACTTCAAGACCATGTTAGCATAAACTAAAATAAATATTCATTTCCAAGGGTTAGGGGAGCCTGGCCAAGATGAGACCACTACTGTGACTCCTGTTCATTTTCTTTTCCCCCTCCATGGTAACTTTCAATCTACAACATATATCCCCATGGTTTTTAAAGGCTGGGATTCTATTCTGTGCTTGAAACTGGCTCATTTACCTAGCCCAATAGTTATCAATCTCAGGACAGTGGTTGAGTGATAGAGGAGTTGAAGCAGAATCTCCTAAAGAACTTTGCAAAATTACATTTTTTTTCCTATTCAGATTCCAACTCTTCCCCCTGGAAAATTCCAGTAAGACTTTTCCTAAATCACTGTGTCTCCATCATACAGTCCGGGAGTGAGTTCCAGCAATTTCTTTGAGCAGACCTTCCAGGTGGTTTTGATGCTCACTAAAGCACAGCTGCTACAGAGTTGAATTTCCATACTAACAGTGCTAGTTTTTATGTGGAATACTTTGACCAAAGTCACTTTTATTCCCACAAGGGGAACTTCCAGGGCTTTTCATTGACACCTCTGAAACCTGCTCATTTAAACTCATAAGTCTAGAGGATTAACATTTACATTGTGACGTCATCTCTCTAGCACTGTCTAGGGCCACCAGACAGTGTCCACTGCTTCTTCCCTGGGGCCAGCTCTCTCTCTCTCTCTACCCCACTTCCTCCATTCTCTCCCCACACTATCAATACAGGCCTCTCAAGAATGTCATAGAGAAAGGGCAGCAGTCAGGTGTGTGTAATAATTCTTTGGCTCAGAGATAGGAGCTTAGAAATGATTTCTGGCCTTTACAGAGAAGAGGAAGACACATAGGATATCAGAGTCAGGCAATATTGTAAGGTATCAGAAAGTATTAACGTATAAGATAATTGTTATACCAAAGATGCCGAGCAGACTACATAAAACAAATAAATCCGAGGGAGATCAAGTACAATATCATTGGTGTTTTGAGCTCATTTTGTGGCCCAGGTGCTTTCTTTATGGGATGTTGTTTTATCCTCAAAATCATCTCACAAGGCCACTCTGTTCCCTTGTTTTGAGGCCAATTAAATGAGGTTATAAGGAGTCTTCCTAGTGTCCAAACAACTTTCTGAGGAATGAGTATCCCTTAGTCCAAATGCTTGGAACCAGAGTGTTGCTGTTGTTAGATTATTTTCCAATTCTGGAATATTTGCAGATTCATAATAAGATATCTTGGAGATGGGACCCAATTCTAAGAAAATTAACTTGTTTCATGTATACCTTTTGGGCATAGCCTGAAGGTAACTTCTTACAATATTTTAATAACTTTGTGCATGAAAGAAAGTTTGATGGTGGGAATTTCATGACCCTGGGATCATGTTGTTGTACAGAAAGTTCCAGACTTTGAAGCATTTCAAATTTCAGATTTTACGATTAATTACACTCAATCTATAACAAGAAAAGTTCTTAGGTTCACTGTGACATAATGAAAAATTACTAATTTTGAAGCTAAGAAGAACTGAAAGATCATTTAGTTCAATTCCTTCAGTCAACCAAGCATGGAACCTTACACAACTAGTTAGCAGTAAAGCAGGGGCTAGAACATCAAGGTCTTCTGTGTGTCAAAACTAGGTTTTGTCATCCAGATTGCTGTTACTCTGATTAAATTCTTAGTCATTAAAGCTGCTAAAACAAAAATACCATAAACAGAATGACTTATAAACCATAGAAATATAAGTCTCCCATTTCTGAAGGCTGATCAATCCAAGATGAAGGCACAGGTAGATTCATCTTTGGTGAGACCTAGCCCTCTGGTTCATAAATGAGGCCGTCTTATTGTGTCCTCACCTAGTGGAGAAGACTAATGCCTCTCTCTCTCTCTCTCTCTCTCTCTCTCTCTCTCTCTCTCTCTCTCTCTCTCTCTTGTCTCTGATAATCACCTCCCAAATGTCCTATCCTCTAACACCATCACACTGTGAGATTAGATATCAACTAGGTATCAGATCACAGCAGCTCCTAATCTCCACAGGTTAGTTTGCCCTCATGAACCTAACTCTGTGTTATCCGTACAGTCTCTTTAAGCCTAGATTGGAAGTTCTTGTCCCATGCCTTTTCCTCACGAGTCTCATTCAACATTCTCCTTAGCTTTTTGAGTGAACTGGGAGGGTCAGGTAGGTTGAACAAAGTAAGATGTGGACATGCTTCTGCACATTGAAAGAAGGCTACAGAAGAAGTCATCCACTCTCCTCCTAAGTCTCCATTTCATGGCAATGATGGCAATGTGTCCTCTGGACTTTAGTATATACAGAAGAACCTTTTCCAAGTGGCAGAGGAAATGAAGCATAACAAGTGAAAGGAGATTTTTTTTTGTATTCTACAAAATATTGTATTTAAGCTATTTAGTTCACAAATTTCTGGATTTTTGTCATGAACTCCAAATAATTGTTTTCATCAACCTTTTCTCTGCTGTGACTAAAAGACCTGTCCCGCACAATTGTAGAGGAAGAACAGTCTATTTACGAGCTCATGGTTTAGGAGGTCTCAACCCATAGACAGCTGGCTCCATTCCTTGGGGCTCAAGGTGAGGCTGAACATCATGGTGGAAGAGTGTGGTAGAGGGAAGCAGCTCACATGATGATCAGGAAGCAGAGAGAGATCTCTTCTTGCAAATACAAATATATACACCAAAGCCACACCTCCAGGGCCCCAACTCCTCAGCCACCCTCCACCTGCCTTCAGTTACCACTCAATTAATTCCATCAGGGGATTAATTGGAATTAATTGGTTAAGGCTCTCATAACACAATCATTTCTCTTCTGAACCTTCTTGCATTATCTCACATGTGAGCTTTTGGTGGACACCTCACATCCAAACCATAATGACTATTGAGTATAAGAAAAATCATCAGTAAAGCCTATCAGAGTTGCTCATATTTTAGCTAGAGTCAGGGACTCTTCCTTCAGCTTTAGGAGATGAAGTGCCTCTTATTGTATTTTATTTTTTTACTCTGATTCTTTCTCTAAGAATTCCCACATGAAAAACATTTACATCTTATACAAAACTTAAAATAATCTCATTTAGGATACAAGGACTGAGAATTAAGTTTCAGAAATCAATAGTGTTATTCTCTCATTTTTCTAAACAAAGCAAATCAATGAAGCACCTGTCACTGTGCTATTAATAGCTATCTCCATGTGAACAGAAGCCACATCTATTTTGATCACCACTGTATGTGTGTCCTGCTCCAACATGGTGCCCAAAACAGAGTAGGTACCCACTCAATACCTACAGGATGAAAGAAGAGTGAACGAATAAAATGGATCTCTGTAGTAGGGCCCATTATAATGGATTTGTTAAATGTCTGTCACACTTGATATCCCCTTGGGAACAGGCATCCTGCCTTATTTGTTTTTAGCAGCATTATTGAGGTATAATTCACTTACAGTTCACCCATTTAGTGAACAATGCAGTGGCCTGTAACATATTCACTGATTACCACAGTCAGTTTTAGGACATTTCATCACATGGAGGAAGGAACTTCATACATCTTAGCTTCAATCCTTGGGCTCCCAACATTTTTAACCTGACCCTTGCTCTAAGCAATATACTTTCTGTCTCTCCAATTTTCCCATTTTGTGTATTTAATATAAGTGCATTCATACAGTAAATATGTATTCCTTTGTGATTGACTCCTTTTACTTCGTATAATGTTTTCAAGATTTACCCATGCCATGGCATTCACCAGTATCTTTATTTATATTGAAGGATACTATTTCATTTTATGAATGTGACATTTTATTGATTCATCAGTTGATGAATATTGAGTTGTTTCCACTTTTTGGTTATAATAAATAATGTTTGTCATAAATATTTATGCACAAGATTTTATGTGGGCATAAGTTTTTATTTCTCATGGGTAAATAACCAGACTAGAATTACAGAATGATTTAGGATCTCTCTATTGAGTCATTTGAGGAAGTTCCAGACTGTTTGCCAAGGTATCTGCATCATTTTACATTTCCATTAGCAGTGTCTGAGGGTTACAATTTTGGGTGGTGCTTTATTGAATTTATGTCATCAGTACCTAGTTTATCCCAAGATATAATGATGCTTAACATATATTGAATTATAGAGTTATTTTATCCTCAGATTTTCTGTGTAGTTTTAAACTTTTTTGAAAATCATGATGTACATCCAAAGAATAGGACTCCAACTAGTATAAGATATATTCCATGCTTGCCTAATTATATCAAAATGGATTCTGCTGTCATGTACAATTTTTTAAAACCCAACAAATTAAAAGTGAATAAATAAAATTTAAAAATGAAATGAAAATCAAGAAGTTTCAATCAAATAAAAACAAAATAAAATGACTTTGATGAAACCATTTAGTTCTGTATTTAATTTACTAATCACTATTGAACCTGCTTGTTGAATAATGTAAATATTAATGAGATGTCCATGTGAGCCAAATCTATCACTGGTATTTCAAAACTACCTATCACAGAAACTGCCTAAGAATTTTATTTTGAGTTTATAATATTTTTTACATAGAAAGAATATGGGGTAACCTGTATTTTGACACCAATTATATGACACATGTTGCTAAGACCATGGAAAAATGATATATTCTAGAGGCTATAAAACTAAATTTTAGATGGAAAATCTAACTTGTTCAGAGTCAGATGAGAAGAAAGAGTTAAAGCTTGGATTTGAATTAAAGTCTTTTCACATTAACGTGTGTGTGTGTGTGTGTGTGTGTGTGTGTGTCTTTCCCCATAGAACACTTTTGCAACATCCCACCCTAAATAATTGGCATTGGAATGGTAACTTCAGCGCTCACTGCATAAGCATTCTCAACTTCTCTGATATTGGCACAATGAATAGTGAGTGACCTGCTCACAGAGAAGCATCAAGATGCACAGCATAACATAGTGTTTGTAGGACTTGAAGACGAAAAAGTTTTGGCAGAGTGTCTCAGGTCCTGTCCCAGTGCACCTCAAGGGGAAACAAATGTGCTGAGTTTTGTTCTCTTTAATTCCATTTGCTGTATTTAATATGCTAGTGGTATAAAATATGTTTTTAGAACAAAAGTTCATTATGACATTATCTATTGATTGAGTCTATGGAAATAGAAAAATATCTCCTGGGTCATTTTAGGATGGTGAGCTAACTGTGTTGTGTCCCACAAGCTCTTTTTTATCTAACAAATACTCCCCCTACTTTTTTAAAACCAAAACCAAACTGCAGTAAGAAATGGAAAGACATATGCACAAGTAAAGAAGTCAAGTGTGTTCTCAAGCCAGCTTTTGTAATTCTGACATGAAGAGACACAAGAGCTGTAAGCATAATCTTACTCATTAAACCCCACTGGCTATAGATGCGTAAAATTGTCACATTTACATTTTAGGATATAATCTCACAGATGGTGGATAAACAGACATTGAAATTAAAGCATACTGAACATAAATTCTGCTACAATCGCATATTGAGAAGTTTTTATTTATTACCACCCCAAGTATTAGAAATTAGAAAGCCATTATTAGCTTCACTTCAAAAATACATACAAATGAAGCTTAAAGACATTATTTTGCCTACGTTCACCTAAATGGAAAATAATAGAGGTGGGTGTTAGACCACAGATTTGTTTGGCCTTAAAATCTATCTAGCATTAAGATTTGTTCTCTTTCCACCACAGTGCTATTTTTCAGAGCAAACTACTAAGTATGGTAAGAATGATTGAAATATCTTTCAAATCTAAAAAATTGTTTTTAAAAGCCTTCAGGATCCTTGAGGTTATTCTAGGGAAGGCATACTTCCTGTAATTGGAGGATAATGGGCATATTTTCCTCCAAGAATTAAATAAACTCCATTTGGAATTAGCACATTCTATGTGAACATGTGCTGCAAAATTGACTTCTGAAAGAGCATGGAAAGAGCTCATCTTGTTTTAAAAGTAGATTATACCTTATACTGTCATTTATGCTGTTGCAATTAGTTAACATATTTCTAAGATATGGTATTGAATAAAATGCAGGAATACTTAATGTATGACAGAGAAGTTGTCCTTAAATATTAAAATATAATAAAGCATTTTAAGACCGGTAGCCTCACCTGCCACTACTCTGCCCACATATACATTTGAATGTTCAATTGCAGGGCTTTACCTACATATCAGCTCCAAGTCTGTTTTGTTGCAAAGGTACAAAATTCAAAAGATCAATCCTTAGAACACGGTGTGCATGTCTGTGTGTTTAAATATATGTATAATAATTATAAAATAGCAAATGAGTTAATGAAGAAATTGCTCCTACATTTATAATTTAATTTAGTATAATCGTAGATACTACTTTCTTGATAATCTTTAAAAAGATGCTAATAAAAAGATATATGCATGGTCAAGATAAACATCTCTGTGAACAAGAAAGAAAGGAAATTCAGTCTAAAGCCATGCAGATACACAGCTTGGAACCAGAAATTGTCATGGTGGCTGGAGGTTCTACTACCCCAGCATCCTCACAAACTTAATGAGAGAGAGAGAGAGAGAGAGAGAGAGAGAGAGAGAGAGAGAGAGAGAGAGAAAGTGAGACTAGACTCATTACCTACAAACAGAAATTGAAAAAATCTGATCAACAATTTAAATACATTAAATAAAATAAATCTCATAAAATAAATATATACTATTTACAATATAAATAATATGAATTTATTTATTTTTAACTGTGTGTATATATGCATACATGACTATTTAACCCCATACACATGTGTATATATGTTTATATAAAATTTATTTTGCAACTGTCTTGTAGAAGAATTTGGCAAGAAGAGGCACTAAATATTTGATCTGTTAATTCATTATGACACTTAGAAGTACACATCTGTGAGAAACTTTGGTTTCAACTATTTACATTTGGAAGATATCCTATACCTTTCAACTTAGAGGCACTTCCGCTGAGGATGATCCCCAACTCCACCAGGAACTTGGAAACCTCTCCTAAGACTGAACACAATGAGAATAAAAAATTACAGATGATTTAGAATTTTAATTTCTTAGGATGTTGAATTCCAAGAGCCAGAAGATTGAATTTTGGGGCCTTAATTCTCTCTTGATAATTTAATTATGGAAGAAGTTTCATATTGTGCGAAATTGGGATCTTTTTATGTTTATGAGCAATTCCTTGTAATTTTATGGAGTCATTTGTGTTTATTGCCTGATCTCTAGTGAGCTATAGTCAATGGGATGGCAGGGAAACTTTTGAAATGGGAATTACATTAGTGATGAGGCATTAACTTTGGAGTATAGGGTAGTCTTTGATTTAACTTAATGAATGGATCACCCAGACTTATTTTATAATCCTGAGCACAAGCTCACCTCACAATGGTCCCAGGAACACAGACAAAGGAACAAGATTGTGTACCAAAAAATGTGGCTCACAAAGGTGGGAACTGTTCTTCTTCCATGAGGGACAATTTTGCATCCTCAGTATACATGGGATCATTTATCAAACTCCACAGGTTCTGCAGAGGAAGACATTGTAGCTGTAGGAAGTGTTGTGGACTCTAGGCATGACCCATGTGGGTTTCAGCCTCAGCTGAGCTACTTGTTCACAGTGTGACCTTGGACAACTTACTTACTCTTCCTGAGCCTTCAGTTGTCCATCTATTAAATGCAGATAGCTAGTAGAGATTTCTTAAGGATTCGATTTTCATAATACTGTAAAAGTTCCTAAAGTTGAACTTGGCACATGCCCAGTGCTTTCAGTGATTCCCACGTGAAAGTTCTCCACTCCATGTCCTTACTAGGATCCTTTGGGAGATTATGGAAGTGCAGCCTTGCTCTGCCGTGATCTCTCTGGCAGACAACCTTAGACTCCTCCCTGTGTATAGGCAACCAGCCACCATCCCCTTTGTTCCTTCCCTGAGAGCAGCCTGATCTTAAGATGCAAGGATTCTCTATCTCTTCCTGTGGCAGATGGTATCCTGGATGTGGGAGCAGGATAAAGTTCTGGAAGAAAATTCAATTCCAGGGCAAATAGTAGTTAGCCACAGAACAAACCACATTCTATGTTTCTGGTTTTCCAATAATAATGTATATAATTTGGCCAGCCCTCTGTTTGACATTACACATCTGGACTGATTCTGTTCTTGGTGGTGGAGAGAAATGGTGAAAGCGTCTGACTAGGCAGCACACTTCGGTTTTCAAATAATGTAATGTACAATGGGCCTTTATCCTAAAACAATTTTTTAAAGTGAAAATATTTTAAGTAAAAAGTGCATTTTTGACACCTAACCTATTGAATGTCACAGCTTAACAATGCAGTACACTGCAAAGTGCAGACTATTGCCACCGTGATCACATCCCTCACGGGAGCAGTACCTCTGCCACTGTCCAGCTTAGCAAGAGAGTATCAGACTGCATATCACTAGCCCAGGAAGAGAGCAAAATTTAGAATTTGAAGGTTTCTCATGAACGAGTGTCATTTTTATAGCATCTTAAATTTGAAAAATTACTAGGTTGAAAGATCATAAATTGGGGACAGTCTATATTTGTTTTTTCTATTTATAATCTTTTTATAATCTATGAGAGAGACACTCTAAAAAGACAAAAGCATACTTGATAGAAACATTTTTAAATATGAGAAGATAATTAAAATAAAAGCATTGAAAATCTACATCACTAGGGTGTTGAAATGTAACCCCTAAGCATTGTGACAATCAAAGCCAAATGCCAAATTCTCAGATCAACTCTCTGTTGTCACTTTGCAAAGGAGGGCCAGGAAGAACTAAGGTAATAGGTCACTAATATAATAAAAGAGAAAACCTTACTGAAGGCTGGATGATTAGCATACTTCCATCACTGTTTTATATGCAATTTTAGAAACTAATTTTTACAAACAAACCTAGTGGAATATGTGTTTATGTTCCTGAATACATTATACAGAGCTAATATGTATGCTTGAAGAGGCTAAAAAACTTAATTGTATATACAGTAAAATAATACATGTGTTGTTTCTGAAGTAAATATGTTTTTAAAAAATAGGATACATTTTCCATGAATTAGAATGATTGTGGAGATAGAACATTGGTACTTCAGGTGCCAAAGTGCACCAAAAGACACATGAAAGGGTGCTCCAAGCAGCTTTACTTATGTACACAATGTCACAAAAATACTATTCGACAGGAAAATGGATAAACAAACTGTATTCTATTCAATAAAGTACTGAACAACATAAAAAACAAAGTACTATTGCACACAATAATGTGGACAAATCTCACAGGTATGATGTTGATCAAAAGAATTCAGACACTAATTGTTTCACTTTGATAAGTTTCACATGATAGAGATCCAGTCATAATTCTGTGGGGGAAGGCAGGGAAGGGGGGATGTTGGGCAGGTGGTGTGCTGATGTTCACTAGGAAGGAAGGAATGCAGGGGACTTTAGTGGTGGAAGCATGTTGCATTTTTTTGGTACTCGGGATTGAATCCAGGAGTACTTAACCACTGAGACTCATCTCTAGCCCTTTTTAATATTTTGTTGAGATAGGGTCTCACTGAGTTGCTTAGGAGCTCACTAAGTTGCTGAGGCTGGCTTTGAACTCATGATCATCCTGTCTCAACCTACTGAACTGCTGGGACCTCCTGAGATTACAGGTGTGTGCCACTGCACCCAACTGTGTAAGCATGTTGTACCTTGATCAGCAGATTACTACATTAATTTCATGTGCACACAGACACAAACCTATACACTTAATGTTTACTGTATTTTATGGCATGTGTTACCCCAAAATATGAAAGAGAAGGGAAAGAGAAAACCAAGATATAAGGAAAACAGAAAACTGACAAAGACAAAGAGATACAAGAAGGGTAGCTATGGAAACGAGGACTTCAAAATACAAAACCAAAACCCAATTGATTACCATATGGGTTTGAAGGTTTGAAATTTTTTCTGTACTTTGGAACATAGGTAAAAAAAATCACTGTCCATGGAATTATCTAAACCTAAGCAAATGAAAAAGAATATAGTAACTTTTAGCCAGAAATTACAGAAAATGAAAAGAGAAAGAACATGCATTCAAAACCCTCTACCTGACCCAACAGTAGGCCACACAGAGCTGTGATACAAACATTTTCTATTGATATAAAGAACAATTAAGTTGCAAATATTTGGGGGCATGTTACAAAGCAAATGAGGGGTGAGGTTAGTAAAATAGGAAACTAAATCTTAAAACCATAAGGAGAAGTCAGTAGACGATTCTTAAAATTCAAAATAAGATTGTAAAATGAAGAAGAAGAGGAGGAGGAGGAGGAGGAGACATGAGCCAAGGAAAGGCAATTATTAATTAGAAATGTGAAAATTAATACAACAAGACACAGAAGAGATGAACATAACTTTCTGCAGGAATCAGGACTAAGCCCCAGGAAAGGGTAACAGCTCGAAATAGCTGCAAACACAGGCAGACCTCATGTGGGGAGTGGAGGACCTTCGAAAGGACCATAAGCCAGAACTGTGCCAGATGACCTTGATAATAAATGAGAAAACAAATCACAATTGTTCTTTAAATTTAAAAGATTATTGTCAAAGCCTTAAAAGTACATTTCAATTATAAATGTACTGGGAAATTTTTAATAAAATAATATGCTAAAGACATATATTTTGATACATTTATAAAATTGTGGATTTTATGAAGATTTAAAAAACAATTTTAGAACACATCTAGTGATAGACATATCATTATGTATACGAAATAATATTGCTATAGATGTAATTATTAAATGTAAAATCAATGACATTTTGAATATTTAATAAATAATAGATTAAATGTACATTGATTCCTATATTGCTATTACAGACATTAGAAACCGTGAAAATGGCATGACTTATTTCTTTGTGAAAAGGCTGTCAAATGTCACTTGAACAGTACCTGCCTTTTCCTTTGAAGGTGCAGAGCAGACATTTATCTATGACTTGGCCAATTGTGCTGCTCCTTTCTGAGTCTGGATCAACTTCCAGGATTACATCCTTTCTGCCTTCGATGTCGTGAAGTGTGTTAGAGAGTTCCTTTACTGTGGCTGTCTTTCTGGTGTCACTTCCCTGGCTGTCTTCACAGTGCCTGTCACAGCTGTTTCCTCCTGGATATGGATGAGTTCACCATCCAGCATGGCTTGAGTGACACAATCGCCTTCCTACTGTCGCGATGTCTTCTACAACTTCACTACACTTGTTGTTGATTCTCCCCCTCCCTAGCTGATTTTTTTTGTGTGTGTGTGTGTGTGTGTGTGTGTAATGTGGTGTGGGGCTCACCAAGGGAGAAAATGAGACAGCACACCATGTTCTTTGTCCTCTGTGCACAAACCAAAGAAGAGATGAAGAGAAGCTAGAGGACTTGGTATGATGGATCACTGAGGATAATGCACAGCCTTTATTTACCCTGTGACTTCTAGACAAAAGAGCTAGCAAGAGAAATATTTGATGAAAGACAGTTATTATACCATAGTCACTGATTTTAAATCACATTACTGGGAGGTCTGGACCCTAAAACTCAGGATGCTTGCAATTGTCTGTAACAGAGACCAGTTCCTTCTGAGGTCAAGTTAATCTTTTGAGGTGATGAACTAGATCATCTTCAGAATCCTCTGTGACTACCTAAGTAATAATCACAGCTGTTTGAACAGCTGTTGATCATCAGTAAATGCTAGCCACATTGTAAGGTGCACCAAACTGACATTCAGAAATTTCAACTCTAGTCTAACCAAGACTTATGCACTCATGTATTAATCATTCATGGTTAACAAACTACCCCCAATCAAGTCTAATGCAAGAAGGAACACTTGTTCTCTTTTCTCTTGTTTAAAAGTTAAAGAGTCTCTTAGATTTGGCTAATATAATCTGGGGTTGAGTAATTTGACTCTGGGCTGTGTGTCATTTTGGTCCCCCTGTCTCCTGTTGTCTTGGGTGGGTAGAATATCAACAGAATGTGGATGGCAAAAGAGCTAAGCTTTAGTTGGCTCAATCTACTAACACCAACAAAAGCAAATCACATGGCCAAGCCAAGTTCAATCTCAATGGCCAGGAAGGTGTATTCTGATCAGAAGGAAGGTAAGGAGAGTTTGCTTAAGTATAATCCAAGCTGTCACACCAAGTGCTATTTTGGTACTCAAATGCCATAGTGCTACTTGAATCTTTCTTTGACCCATGATCCATTTGTCACAGCTTTGTAAGTCATGACTGTGACTATCCCCATTACCAACTCTGAAACACACTCAGATGCTGTCATAGGAATAAATATCCAATACCACTGCTATGATTATAAAAATATGGATTGGAAAATAGGGCTTAACTCATGGCCACAATTAGGCTTTCTACAATTTCCCCCTAATTTAATTTATTCACTCAGAGCTTTTAGATCTCCCCACTTAGTGGGGAAAAAAACCCTAATTCTGTTAAGTTACTACATGCTGGGCAGATAGTTTGTGCCCCTAACAAGAGGCTGCTCTGTATGATGGATGAGGAAAACTTGTAGCACTTGTGTATCCCTCTCTCTCAAATACCACAGATATAACAAGCTTTTGCTCCTTTTTTGATGAAGTTTTGCCTTTGATTTAAGTCTTTTTTGAAGAAGTAATTGAGGAGATACAAAAGAGGAGAAAAGCTATTTCTCCAAAACTTCCAAAATACTTATCCCATGTTAAAGACCAAAGTACAAATCCCAATAGAGGTAGAAAATGGTATAAATGAAAGTTTATTCTCCATGGTGGTATGTACTTTTAAATAGTAGCTTTCTGTAGGGAAAATAACCATTTATCTAACCTCAGTTGAATCACGGTGATAATTGGAGCATCAGGTCATGTGGGAAGAAATTTTTGAGAGGAAGGAAGAGTGAGAGATAGTCTTTAAGTGTGGGTATATCTTCGTGTTACCTTCAAAATCACACATACACTGTTTTCCAGTGCCAAACAGAATATTAACTAAATTGAGAGCATACCAATCTTGATTTCAGATGACTAATACATTGGTCATGCCCTATTGTATAACATTCATTTTTTTTCTCTTTCTCATTGTCTGCATAACTTTCTTATTTCCCTCTGAGCAACTTTGGTATTTCCTTAATCTCCAAACAGCTACTCATGTGTGCTATGTAACACAAAGGAAATACACGGTTGAAATGAAATGAACATAGCAACTATGGTGTTATTTCCTGACCCATGTTTGGGAAACGAAAATTGTAAGTAGAAAATGATATTCACCCAAGCATCAATTTCACCTCCAAATCCAACTTGTCATACCTTTTGGAAGAAGCAACTTAAAAGATGACAAAGAATATTAGAAAACACTGTAGGTGAAGAGAAGTGCCGATGCCTTTTTGTTTAATTCTCTCTCAATGTGCTGATGAGGAAACTGGAATCTGAAAAGTTTGCTAATTTGTTTGCTGTTAGTAGATGAGTCAGGATTACAGTTTCAGATACTGCATTGCCTAATCACTGATCTTTCTGCCACATCATGCTTCCATAGGTTGGCAACAATAAAACTAGGCCATAAGATTGTTTTAAAACATCATAGTGAGGCCTGTACAGTACAGTATTGAAAAAAGCTCCAAATAATTTCTTCCAATGAAATATTATTCATGGCCCAGGAGATTCATAATTTTCAAACTCCTGAGGTAATTGCCTTCTGCATCTCCCAGCCATCTCAAGTTGTGTCTATTCAGCTAAAACAAATCAAACTGAAATCCAATTGAACTTGTCTCTTTGATGACTTCAGTGACTGCAGGGGTTCAGTCTGTCTTATCAAGAATTGCTCAAAGCCAGGCTTTTTGCCTGAGGAATGGGTTGACTTGTAGATGTGGTCATGACAAAAGGACAGTAGCTTTGAAAAGTCTGTTCTGACTTCCCAGAAACTTTGTGAAGTGAGTGCTCACCACTTAATATAGAATCAATCTTGTACATCTCCTCATAAAGTATGCCCTTGCAATCAATTTGTGCTTGGCAGTGGTTAGGGTATTAAGCCAGCTATCTATCTATCTATAGTTATCTATCTTGTATATATTTCTATTTTTGTCTTGCCATTAAAATAAGACAATTTTTAAAAATTCCATTAAGTCTCAATTAAGTGCTCTTTCTATATATTCTACTATTTTTTGTTTCTTTTTCATAAATACTGTCATTAATGAGGTGAGAGAAAAATATTGTATCTGTAATCTATCCGTCTGTCTCCACATGGTATCTTATTCAAAAGAAATGACAATCTAATAATCAAAATGACTGAGCAACTATTTAAATTTTAATTGGAATTTTAAGAAATCTCCAGAGTCCTATTGACGGATAGTACAACCCTCCTGAACTCTCCTTATTACCTCCAAAGCTTCATTCCTTAGAGTTCAGTTATCACCTGCCCTATAAAGACCTTCATCTCTCTCTTAAACCATCCCTCACTTTAAAACCCAGCTACAGAGACTTTGGTCCTTCTCATCTTTTGTCTTCAGGTGCTTTCTTCTGCAGAGAGTTGTTTGCCTTTCTCAGTATAAATCAATTCAGTCTGTCTACCCCTCTTGCTAACTTGCACAAGTTCAGGAACCACTGTAGAGTGAACAGGTGTTTTTTTATTATTATTATTGTTTGTGTTTGCAAAGAAAATAGACAAGATTCTTGCATTATTCAACATTAATGTCTTTTTCTATTACCTATCTTTTGATACTTCAAGTTCTTTTTCTAGAATAAAGCAAGATATACATCCATACATCATTTACATGATTCTGCATTTTATTCACTATTTCTATGTTTCCATGTCTCTGTTTGGGTCTGGGCATTCTGCAGTATCTATACATCATCCAGTAAATGTCATATGAGGAAAGGAAAGCTTGAATGAGTTCTGTAGACTAAGGTAAAATGTGAATTAATATAATTTTACATATGAGTTTCTGTGTCTCATTCTCAATTCTGTGTAGCTACATCTGAGTCTAGATTCTCTGATTAAATAAAAGAACAGAATAAAGTTGGACTCTTGCCTTATGTGATCAATATCCAAACAATTAACCCAAAATGGATAATCAAACATAAACAAAGGAGTTAAAATGATAAAATTAGAAGAAAGTTAAAGGGTAACAAGAAAAACACATGATGGCAAAAAATGTATGAATTGGACTTCATCAAAAACTTGTGCAATCTGTATTTGGGGTAAAAATGGGAGTTTATAACCCACTTGAATCTAATGTATGAAATATGATATGTCAAGAGCTTTGTAATGTTTTGAACAACCAATAAAAAATAGAATAAAATAAATAAACTTGTGCATCAAATATAACCAAGAAAGGGAAAAGACAACCTTCGAAATAAGAGAAAGTATCTGAAAAATTCATATCTAATAAGTGTTTAATATTCAGAATAAGTAAAGAAGTCCTATAACTCAATAACAAAAATACTAACAACTCAATTAAAAAAACAGGTATTGACTTGAATATATATCGCTTCAAAGAAGATACACAAATGGTTTATAAATACAAGGAAAGATGCTCAATATTATAAGTAACAGGAATGTGAATGAGTTACATTTTATAATGATGCACCACTAATATCTATGACATTGATCATAATTTTAAAATATGGAAGATAAGAAATGTTGGCAAAGATATAGAAAAATTGGAACCATTGAATGTTGCTAACAGAAATGTAAAATGGTGCAATTATTGTGGAAGTTTCTCAGAAACACAGAATTACATTGAAATGCAAGGAATTTCAATCCTTGATATACATTCAAGAGAATTAAAAAGAGGAAGATGAGTAAGTTCAAGAGACCTTCTGTATGGCATTGTACCTATTTTTAACAATGCTGTACTGTGCATTAAAAAAATTCATTAAGAAGGTAGATGTTAAGTGTTTTCATAATAGTAAATAAATAAATAAATAAACCAAGGGGCACGAATAGATATCGGGGCACGAATAGATATCTGTACACCAGTGTTCAATTGTGTCATTAGCTGCAATAGATAAAAGGTACAAATGGTTCACGTGTCCATCAGCAGGGGAACGTATGAACACAACGCAGCATAAACATACAATGAAACCGTGTTCAGATAGAAAAAGGAATGAGGTTCTGATACATGATACAAGATAAATGAATCTTGGAAAAATTATGCTAAGTGAAATTAGCAAGGAAGGACAAATACCACATGATTCTGACTATGTGAATGATCTAAAATAGGCAAATGCACAGAAACAAAATATAGGTTAGAGAATTCCAGGGACTAGTTGGGAAATGAGAATAGAAAGTTTTAGAAACAGCCTGTGGTAATGGTTGCACAACATTGTGAATGTGGTCAGTGCCACTGCATTATACCCTACGGTGGTTTGAATGGCTTATTCTATGCTATATACATTTTAAGATAAAATACAATTTTTAAAAAACTGCTTGCAACGCAGTTAGTGTCGTTTTTCCTTTCAAGAAGATAACATTAATTCTTTCATCATCAGTCTATCAAGACAAAGGTGGGCAGTTTTAAGAATAAGTAAATAATTGTATTATGATGCTGATAAAACATTAAAATTATTAGAAAAAATAATAGAAATGAAATGATTAACATTACATATATAATTATAATAATATAAATATTATAATAATAGGAAACATTAGGGTCATTACCAAGGTATTGAAAATGAAAGTTGGCTGAAATCCCTTGATGGGTCAAGCAAGGCCATCTGCTAATAATGAAGGAGAAGAGTTGCTGATTAACTTGTACAGAAAAGTGTGGAACCGTAGGAAGTCAATAAGCAATAAATAGAATTGAAAGCATCAGCAATTTCCTGTTGTTAGATAACTTGAATTTTGCCCCCAAATTTAATTGACAATGTAATGTTTTAAAAAAAATACTCAGGACATGAGGTGCTTGGTACTCAAAGGCAAGTCAGATAGTCTTCACGTTGAGGATGAAGGAAGGAAGGTGAGGGGGTATATTTAGGAATGTCTGTCTGCTAGTGATTATCAGGCTGGACTGAGCATCAGGAATTGTCTCACAGACTTGTTCAAACACAAACTACTGGGTCCCACCTTAGAGTTCCTGATTCAGTTGGTCTGGGCAGAGTCCAAGCATTTTCATTTCTAAGAAATGCCCCAGGACTGCTGTGGCTTGTTTTCTGAGGAACCACTCTTAGAGAACCACTACTTTCAAAACCTGCCAGGAGTTGCTTCTGCCTGTGACCTCTAGCTCCTCTTCCTCCATCTTCTCTGCCCTGATCTTGAGCAGTGTCTTATTCTTCCTCATGGCAGACTGTTTGCTTGAAAGGCAGGGCCTTCTATTCTTCACCAATAACCTATGCAGACTTGATGCCATCTCCTTTGTAGGAAAGACAATTGTTTTCCACAGTTGAGAAATAAGGAAAACCTCGGTCACATTAACTGCTTGACTACAATTGCATACTCTGCTTATTGACAGGGATGGGATTTAGGTCTCTTTACTCTCAGTCTCAGGTCCTTGTGAGTAGCATACACAGAGCTTAAAGAGGTTTTATCTAGAAAAAGCAGTGAGTAGGAGCAGAAAACATAGAAAATTAATTACTGAAGAGTAGAAATGAGACTTTTTTTTTACACTCTCCTCCGATTTTCTTCTTTCTGGCAAAAAAATGGATAAGTTATGACACTTGAGTGCAGGTGGAATGTGTCTCATAAAATCAGGCTGACTTCTGGATGGTGATGGTGTCTGACTAACATTCCATGACTTGATATCTCTGAGCTTCCAATGAAACACAGTTGCACCTTCATATCCGTGAGTTCTGCATCCACAAATTCAATAAGCCAGGGATCTAAAATATTTTTTAAAAATTGCATCTGTGCTGAACAGGAAGCATAGTTCCCTTTACCTTCTAGTTTTTTTTTCCTAACCACTATAGCACACCAACTATTTGCATAGGGTTTACTTTGTACTAGGCATTATAATTCATCTAGAGAAGATTTAAAGTATACAGATTAAATGCATAGGCTATGCCTTTTTATTTAAGGAACTTGAACATCCTTATATTTTAGTATCCATAGAGAATCCTGGGACTAAGTCCCAGTGGTTATAAGAGACAATTCTACCTGAAGATTGAAAAACAAAACAAAACAAACCTGGAACATCAAAAACTGAAATAAAAAACAAGTTATTGGTAGTATCCGAGAAAAATTTCCACTAATTTAAGACTTATAAACTGAAATAAGAAAAAATCCATCTGCAGTTGATATTAACAGCAACACTGCTCAAGGGCAAACCTTCTGATTGGCATGATGGGCTTCCAAGGATATCTCTTCCCATGGCTGTGGTTTTCCATCTAGATTTTAAGTCTAGAGCTGTTCCAACCAGAAGTCCAACTGGTCTCTTTCTGCCTCATTAGTTCCTGGGCTCATTTTGCCCTCCATTTACTGTCCTTCCATTATCTTCTGTCCCCACATTCATTCCAAGATGAAAATCCTCACTATTGAAATTCAGGTGTGAGTTGTATCACCACCCCTGAAGTTGAAAGCAGAAAGTGTCAGGGCCAGAGAAGCTGAACAAGTAGGGCCCTATTGGAAGTTGTGGCCAACAAGTTTCTAGAAATGAAACACACACACACACACTGTTTTAGATAATTCATGAGGAAATTCTCTCTACATTAAAAAAAAAAAAAACTTGCACCAGGTTTTGAATACTGATTTGGAAGTTTTCACTTAAGTCAATTTACTTAGGAGTGTTTTATATACTATTTTTCTAGTTTGATATCTGCCAACAGGATTTTTAAAAATAATTAAGAAGAAAATACTCTCACTTTTTTTTCCTCTCTCTCTCAATAAATATAGTGATTTTCTGGAAGGTAGCTTTTATTTCAAGGATGACTAATAAAATGGGTAACTGTAATAATATGCAGCATAAAAGGAAAATCAGTATCCAGAATTAAAGCATATTTGGGGAAAGTACTATAAGCAACAGACATAAAATTTTCAAATGCATTGGTTTTGGTGTTCTCAATAACATTTGAGAAACGATGACCTCTAAGAAATGAGAAATGAATAATGAATTGATAAAACGACAGTTTGAGATGAGAAAGAGCTATACGAGAGGTAGATATAAATAAAAAGCTGATGAAAATGATACACTCTGCTTGTAATAAAATTAAAACTAAAAAGGCAGAAGTAAAATATGGATGAGAACAAATAAGGACACAGAAGCACTACGGAAAATTAAATGAGTGATGTGCAAGATGAACTTGAAATACTCCTCATGGAAATGTGGAGGAAATGAAGGAGGTGAGACACATAGAAAAGGTGAAAGACTCTGTAAACTTTAACTGGAACCTGAGGCTCTGAGAACCTTCCCCTCTCTCTACTCCTCACCAAAAAGATGCAGAAGGAGAAGCAGAAAGAGGAGCAAAGGAAGAAAAAGGAGAAGAAGGCAAGACAAGGTTTTAAATCTGGATAGGATGCATTTTAAAAAATATATATTTGTGTTCAGAATTCTATTCACCCTCCAAATTGTTGAATGATTGTGTAAGAAATGGTGAACCATAGAAATTCTAAGAGCCAGGTTTGTGCTGAGGACAATGGCCTATGGCAACTGACCATTAGTTTCTGAACCTTGAGCCACCTGAAAGGTGCAGGCTTGGGCACAGCAGCACTGTGTAGGGCCCAGAGTTTTCCATCTTAACTCTGGCTCTTGGTGAAATTCTAAGTGAAAATTCCTGGGGGTGAGCATCTTGAATTCAGACCTTCGTACAGAGTTCAAAAACACAGAGACAGAATATAATTAGACAGAATCAGCAACAGATATAGATTCCGAGAACTGAAGATCCTAGAATTTTCAGATGTAAACTATAGATGAATGGTACATGAGTCTTTGAAAGAGATAAAGGGCAGAAACAAAAGTGTACAAATAATAAGAGAATAACTAGACTTTTGAAAATGGAACTTTGATCAGTGATATCCAATCGTGATGTTTAAAACTCAATGGATGATTTAAACATTAGACATGCACACATCTAAAACTTAAAACAAAAGACTTACATATATATCTTGATGAAATAAGTAGCAATAAAGAGAGGAAGAAGATCTTAAAAGTAGGCAAAGAGAAATGATAGCTTTAGAAAGAATGCAAATCAGACTGAAGACAGACCCAAAAGCCACAATAGAAGGCAGATGACAGTGAATTGACAGGCTCACAATGTTTGAAGAAAACGCCTGTCAAGTAAAATTGCATACCTCCCAAATAGTCTTTCACAAACAAGAGAGAAATGAAGACGTTTTAAGTGCTTCAAAAGTGAAGAATAGAAAAACAATACAACAGAAAAAGTGGGCCTCAGGTGCTTGTTGGGAGAAGGGGAGACATTTTTATGTGCTTCTATGTATTTCTAAATATTCCATAACATCCATGCATTTTTAGCATAAATCAATGTCAGTTTCAAATGTATGTCTTCTTCAGATTGGTCTCTGATTTCTACCTCTCAAGGGAAATGCATTAGAGGAAACAAAAGCCAGAGAAATAATGTTTTGCTCTTGGATGGAACCAACAGAGAGGAAAGCATCCTGTGGAGAAAAGGATTTTATTCCTCTGATACAAAAAGGCAATAGAAATAATTTAAGAACAACAGCAAAACTGTTGGCTTCCCCACCGTACACCATCCTGAGCCCTAGGATGGTCCATTGTGACACATACATTTGTAGACGTTTGCTAGTTTTCAAAGCATTTTCTTCTATTATCTTCTCTATGACTTGGGGAGTCATGCAGGGCAAAAAATATCATTATTTCTGGTTTGCAGAGCCATCAGAGGTTAAGAGAGGTTACATCTTTCCTTCGCTTGCACACTTTAAAAATGGCACAACCCAGACAGCAGCCTTTGTTTTCTTCCTTCATGTAATTCTCTCTCCACCACATGCATGCACCGTGTAGAGGGACTGGCCTTTGTTATCATTCATCCTGATTATATGACTTTGGGGAAAATTACAGTTACAGTGTTAAGAATAATATTCCAGTGAGTTCTTAGGCTTCATACTGGCTCTCCAAATCAGATGTTTGGGGGAGTAGAACAGCTAGTACATTGAAAGAGCAGATTTTCAATGGGGAGCAGCATAATAGAACTTTATTCTTTCTGTCATTGTTCTTCGAAACCCACTTTTTGAGCTCAATATATCTCTTTTTTGTTTCCATTTTCCTTGGGTGGGTCAACTAAGTCTTACTCTTTTTTGGATATTAAAAAAAATCTGTAGACTCATTGATTATAAGAATAGACTCCATTTTCATAATCAAAGTGCCCAATCCAGTTTAAATATCAGAACTCTAAATTTGATCTCTGTCAAATATTTGCCACTCCTGTTTGATCTGCTTCCAACAAGGCAGCCTTCAGTGGAGAAAGAGCATATGTGCCAAAAGGGCTATAACTGCCTGTTCCTACATCTTACCTGTCCCCCATCCCAGTGCAGAAGTTTACACTGACTCTTGGCTAGAGGTCTAAGTGGGGCCATATGGAGTAAATGGGGACAGAGTCTTTGCTGTCATACCATCGTCTGAGGTTGATTTTCTCTAGTTTTATTAGACATTTATTTACTTATTTGTTTTTAGGTTGATTTTCTCTAGTTTTATCAGATATTTATTTATTTGTTTGTTTGTTTGTTTGTTTATCTATTCATTGGTACAAGGGATTGAACCCAAGGGTACTGTAGCATTGAGCCACACATAGTTCCATCCCTTTTTTATTTTTAAATTTTGAGACAGCATCTAAGTTGCTGAGGATCCTCTTAAATTGCTGAGACTGGCCTGGAATTGACCATCCTCCTGTCTCGGCCTCCCTCCTGAGCCAATGGGGTTACAGGTGTGCCTGGGTTTAGCAGGTATTTAAAGCTGACTCTCCTGGATGGTGTTCAGTGGGTACCACAGAGGTTCCTCCCTGGGACAGCGGGGCTGCATCTCTCTCAATGTGGACAACAGCCCCTCCTCCGGCTGGTCACTGGGGATGGTCTTCTTTGCATCTGAATCTGAGAATCCACCTTCTGCTTTTTCTGCTAGGATGGCCTCACTCCAAAAAGAAGTGTTTTGGGATGAGGTTTCTTCTAAAATAACCCACAGACCAGCTTCCTCCTCTGAGGCTCTCACCTCCACCAAGGCAGAGACATTTCTGCCCTGTGGCCACAGGAGGCTCCGATGATTGGCCTACAGACTTCCCCTTCCCTCGCCCATCAAGCATTCAGCTCCAGCCTCCACTTCTGCCTTCATAGTTTCTGAGACACAGGACAAAAATCCGTCCCTTACGTCCTCCCAATTTGTAAGGGATGTAGCTCAAGGTCTAGAAGGGACCCTCTTTAAAAACCCTCTCATTCTTTTGAAGTGGGGCAATGAGGGAAAATACCACAATTGTCTTAAAATTTGAGTTTGAGAAAACCCTCTCTAAGAAGAATCATAATTTCTTTTTTCTAGCCCAGCAGTGGGAAACATGTGTCCCTAAACCATTTTTTGTAGATCCCTCTTGCAAGTCCTGGATAAGTGCCCCCTGGGAATACTGTAATTAGTTGGCCTTTATTGTTTCCTTTTTCTTTTTTACTTGGGAGCCACAATAAAACCTAGACAGAAAAAAAAAAAAAAAAAACAATCCTCCTTCTTTTCTTGATATTGAAGTCTAACTGAAGATTTAACACTTGTGGGTTTTAATCCTAGATTTTTAGAAGCACAGCTTTCAACCAAATTGAAACATAAGTAAACATCTACAATAACCTGGCTCCTTTTACATAAGTTTGCCAAAATATTACTATACTATTTAATTTTCATTATTAGATGTTTCAACAATATACTGAGTAACTTTTTTTTTTTTTTTTTTTTTTACCATGTAGCTACATTTCCAGCACTTTCTATCTTAGGAAAGGGTCTAACTAAATTGCAGAAACTGTCCTGGGACTTGAGAGCTTCCTGCCCCAGCCTCCCATGTTGCTGGGAATACAGGAATGCACCACTTTGCACTGAAAGAATATCTTTTCAAAACCTAAATAGACACCTCAAACCCTTCACAAGTACCACTGATAGCTTCTCTACACATTTGTGCCTGCTCATTGTCATCTATCTAGGAATATAACTGTCAGCTACCCATGAACCAGTGATTTTCAATGTGTCACCTTGAGAGATTTCAAACTGAATTAACGCCTGGGCTCTACACCAGCCCGATGGAATCATAATCTCTGGGGACTGGAGCATTTGGGCATTTTTTTAAAACTCCCCCAGCTCATGTTAATACTCATGCAGAGTGGAGAATTGCTACTGTGAGTTCTCAAAGCTGGGATGTAATTTAAATCTCATCTACAATCTTCTTTATATCCACATATTAAAAAGGACCCACTATTTTTTTTTTTCTTGAGTGATTCTGGTTTTTCTCTTGACCGCCTCATCCCAGACAGGATTATGGATCAGTGAAACACAGAGTGTGTGGGAGACCCAGCAGGAAGGGGCTCAGCTACCTGGCCTCTGAGACCCAGGCTTTTCTCTTGGTGATTTATTTTGACTCATGTGGCAAGGAGGAAGAATGGAAAATAGATTCACTTCTCTGAATTTTTACCTATGGGAAGAAAATCCCTCTTAAATATGACTGTGAAAAGATGATGATGGTAACTCAGAAGAGATAACCATTAAATCTTCAGGAATTTTGAGAGCTAGTTGATATTATATTGTTAACTTGACATTGACCATGATGGGAATATTTGGACCACAGAAATCAATAAAATCTACAAATAAGGTTTCCTCTTCAACCCCACAGAGCTAGCCATGGAAACTTCCCCAGCGATCATTAGCTTTAGGTATTATAAAATGATTTTCAAACTATTCTTAGTTTCAAAGTTTGAGGCAAATAATAGGAAGCTTTACAGTTGGGTGATTCCCTTTTCTCAGTAAATCTGCTACAGATCTACGGATAAGATTTGGTGTTGTTTTGTTTTGTTTTAACCAGGGATTGAACTCAGAGGCACTTAACCACTGAGCCACACCCACAGCCCCTTTAATTTTTTTTTTTTTATTTGAAACAGGGTTTCACTAAGTTGCTTAGTGCCTTGATAATTTGCTGAGGCTGGCTTTGAACTTGCAGTCCTTCTGCCTCAACCTCCTGAGCTTCAGAGATTACAGGTGTGTGCCACAGCACCCAGTTTATGCATAATTTTTTTAAATATTTATTTTTTAATTGTAGCTGCACACAATACCTTTATTTTATTTATTTTTATGTGGTGTTGAGGATCGAATACAGGGCCTTGCACATGCTAGATGAGCGCTGTACCTCTGAGTCACAACCTCAGCCCCCACATAAGATTTTTATAAGACAGGAAAAGAAGATAAATCAGTTGTCATTGTAGTAAATTATGTTCTTGCACATATGATTTACCCAAGTGTATTTACCATAAGAAGGTACTATACCATAGATGCTTCCTGACTTATGAATCTCAAGTAATGCCCTTGAAAAAATCCTGCTTTCTTAATTAATACCCACCTTCTGTGTTTTTCCAAACTATGCATGAGCAAGCATTGTTTCCATGTTCTAAATGTCATGTTTATTTGTTTTGTTGTTAATATGAGGATATATTTAGGTAATTAAAAATGTCTCAGTAAAGTATGGATAAGCAGCATTTCTCCTCTGTAGGCTAGGAATTCATTATAAGTGAGACTATATTATGCAGAATTGCAATATTGTATAAAAACATGTTGATTGTCATAAACAGAAAGTTGCACCTGATGAAGGCTCTGGTGGAAGCATTCTGAGATACCTGATACCTCATCTACCACCTCCTCAGAATTGTCTTCTGCCAGATAAACTAAAAACATGAAATTGGTTTATGTAACATTCAACAAGACCAAAAAGTCAGGTAGTGTCCGCTGTTTAATATGTAAGTAATAACTATGCTACATTCCAGTGGCAGATTAAAATAAACAAAGAAAAAAAAACAAAGCTTAAAAATATCTTGACCTTGACTTTATTAAACTCGAATGCTTCATAACTCCTAAGATTCCTCATTTCCAGCAAGTTTCAAGTACCTGCCTAAACCTTTTTTTTTTTCTTTTTATCACATACCTACTCCCTCCATCTCTACAAGTCCCTTGAGTCAGTTTTCAAATGACTTCCCAATGATCACCACCATTCTAGTCCCCTTTTGCTGGCTGCTACTCCATGTCTAGAGCTCCATTATGCTCTGTTCATCCATGCCCTTTATCCCACCTCCTGGGCCGTTTCAGATGCATCAATACAAGGACTTTTGTAATGCATGGTCATTAGCCATCACCTGAGATGCTCAGTGCTTCACTCCTTGTACCATGGTATTGACATAGTTCCTTAGAGTAGCCAATAACTGATCAGATACCCATACAAGCTGATAATTTTAAATAAAATCATCCAGGACAACATTGAAATAATTTGGAGACATAACAATCATCTGGTATCACCCAAATGCATCAAAGTGTAGAATTTCTCTTTGGCAAATTCACAGATGGATGATGAGATCTCTGGCGAAGTTAATTCTTACTAGATAATGACTGTGCCAGTTTCTAAAAACTGCTTCGGGAAGTCATATTATCAGTTTATGACCCTGGCATGTGGTAGGAGACACAACCATGTATGGGGGTCTTTTTAGATAACCTCACCCAGTATATGCATCAGATTATGTTTGGAAATCTCTTAGAGGTTTGAGTCTTATTTTTCAATGATTTTTTAAATAATTTTTTTCCTATTTTTTTTAGCTGTTGAACTATTGCATACCATTTTATTTGGGAGAAACCATTAGTAATAAGAGAAAATTCTTAGGATATAGCAAATATATGATTATAGGTTAGTTATGTTTATTCTCTCAACTTTCTAAACATGAATATAAAATGGTGCATGAATGGCCTAATTTTACTATAAAAGAAATGTTGGTTTCAGATAAATTCCTGCACTTCATTATCCATTCAATGAGCAGTTCTTGTACATATGAGTCAACACAACTCATGTATGAAACTAGCTGAGTCTTAAGTATCTATCGTGTGTTGGCCATGAGATAAGAGAACACTCATCACCTGGAATTCTTCCTGTCAATTTCTTAATACCCGATAGTCTTTTAATACAGGACGAATGTTGTTCTATATTTTGGGTTAATAATGTCCAAAAACAATCCCATAGAGAAGCAAATAATAAATATCACATCCAGACCAAGGGTCTGTACCAAGTATCCGATGCACTTGAATTCCTCTTATTACTCCCCTAACCCCCAGATGGAACACTGGACACTGCAGGAAACTGAATCAACATAATGATTCCTTTCTCAGGTAGTCAGTGACGAGGAGGACTTTATACCTGACACCAAAAGTTCACATCCCTTCTACCCACATTCTCTTATCTCTCGCCTGGGTATAGGTTTTAATTCTAACCATAAATTTTTTTCTAGCTATATTCCCCCCACTGGGTAACTAACTGCCATCTTATTACCTCTCCAGAACTTATTCCACTGTCTCTTTTTAAAATTCTTACCATGATATTCCATCTGCTGTCACTGAACTGGAATGTCCCCAAAATGTAAAGCAAGTCCCACAGGGTTTGCCTCAAAGAATCATTTACCTGATAAACAGTAACTCACAAACTGGATTTGAATGCCTCTCCATTAACAATAAAAAGTAAAAAGCAGAAGAAGAAAGAAAAGAAATAAAGAGAGACAGAAGCTTCCTTGGCTGGCACTGTAGGGTGGTGAGAATCCTCTCATTCTTTATCTAGTGAGTGAAAGTGACTGTTGAAGGAGCTGGAAGATCTCACCCTGCATGGCAGAGCTGCCTGAAATTTTTCTGGGGTGAGAGATTGGACAGAGAGGAACTGGGAGCTGCTTTCTTTAAATGATTTCCCTATACAATGTTTATAACTGGGATATTTTGCATGCCAACATGCTTGATAGAAAGAGAAGCAGTCCCTCTTCCTTCTGTGGGCAAGTGGAAGAACAATTTCAGATGGGTGAAGAAACAACATTATTTATTAAACTAGCGTTGAGTGGCTACACTATGTCAGAGTTTGTGCTAAGCATTGGGTAAACTGAACTGTGGATAGTCCCTGACAATACAGCTTACCATGTGGTAGAAAAGACAAGGATTAATAAATACTCACACAGAGACATTGCAGCTGGGTGTAGGGCTATGGAGGAGTGGTCCTTGACACATGAGAACTTACACCTGAAGAATTTGTTCTAGCAAAAGTAAGAGATTTTTCATCGGAGATCTGCAGAGCAAATAAGGGATTATTATTTAGAACAGGACATCAAAGATTGAATTAAGGCCAGAGGAAGAACTTGTGACTCCTGTGTAAAATCCCTGGGGTAGGAGGGAGTATCCCTAGCACTAGAGATTGAAGGAACACCATGCTGATCGAAGCAGGAAGACTGAGAGCGACAGAGGTAGGTTTTGCTATGCAGGCAAGTGTTTGGGAAGTTCGATTTGTAAATTTTTTTTCTTGCATGTGTGTGTAAGTGCTGGAGATGCACTCTACCAACTGAGCTCTATCCCCAGCCCCCATTTTTGTAATTTTTATTTAGAAACAATTTGAGGCTTATAGAAAAGATTTAAACATAATACAGAAAACTCCTATTTTCTTTCACTCAGGATCCCCTAATGTCCCAAGCTATAGAATCATCATGCATTGATTAAATATAGGAAATGAGGGACTGGGGCTGTAGCTCAGTGGTAAAGTGCTTGCCTCACATGTGTGAGGCACTGGATTCGATCCTCAGCACCACATAAAAATAAATGGAGATGCTTTGTGTTCATCTGCAACTAAATATATACTTTTAAAAATCTAGAGACTAGGATCAACATTATTTAAAAAATTAGGAAATGAACATCAGCACAATGTGATTGACTCAACTGGAGGACTTTTTTAGATTTTAATAATTTTCCCACTAATGCTCTTTGTATACTTCAAAATCCAAACCAGGATGCCTTGGTTTTTTTTTTTTTGTTTGTTTGTTTGTTTTTTTAAGAGAGAGGTGTGAGAGAGGGAGAGAGAGAGAGAGAAATTTTAATATTTATTTTTTTAGTTTTCGGCAGACACAACATCTTTGTTTGTATGTGGTGCTGAGGATCCAACCCAGGCCGCACGCATGCCAGGCGAGCGTGCTACCACTTGAGCCACATCCCCAGCCCCATGCCTTGGTTTTTAATCATGGGGTATTATTGATCTCTGGTCTGTGAGAGTTTGTGAGTTTTTGTTTTCCTTTATGACCTTGGCTCTTTTGAAGACGGCTGATAAGGTATTTTGTAGAGTGTTTCCTCTATTTAATGTGTTGGTGTTTTCTTCCCACTAGAATGAGGTTATGGATTTGGGGAAAATATTCTACAAAGCAGTCTTTTTAACCTGGCATCATACGAAGAGATGCATGATACCAGTATGACAACACTGATGATATTAAGTTTGATCACTTTATTAATATAGTAGCATACATTAAACCTTCTTGGAGAAAGAAACATCAAATACTTTTTAGACAATGTTTAAAACATCCACAGAAGTGAATGGATATTTGGAGGAAAGCTTTGAAGCTGCAGAATGATCTTGATTCTTGAAGTGTTATCCATGCATTTTAGTGTGTATTAGTAAACTTCACTTGGAGTAATTATTTTTGTGGCAAATATTTATTTTCCTATTCCTTTTATAATTATTCTTCTGAATTCTTCTATAAAAATGTGTTCCTTCTCCCCCAGTTATTTACTTATTCAGCCATTTGCTTAAATAAGCATAGACACAGGGGATATTTGTCTTATCTTGAAGTTATAATCAACACTATCTTTATCTACTTTCTGGCTCAGGTTGTTTCAGGATTTAGCTCTTGTGAACTCTTCTAGATTGTTTCCTAGGTCTATATTTGTTTCCCAGAGGATGTTTTCTTTTTACTTTACTTTTTATTTTAATTGAAAATTAATGATTGTACATATTTATGGGATGATATAATTCAATACATGTTATTTTATTTTAATTGACAACTAAAGATTGTATATCTTTATGGGATGTTATAAAATACATGTTTGTGACATGTAATGATAAAATCAGGGTGATTAGCATTTCCATTTCCTTAAACATTTATCAGTTCTCTGGGTTGGGAGCCTTTGAACTCCTTTCTGTAGTTCTTTACAAAACGTATATATTCCTGTGTCTTTTGGAGGGCACTGTCATGTTTGTTTTTGTTTGTTTGTTTGTTTGTTTGTTTTTAGCAATTCTTTGCTCTCTGGATTACAAATGTTGAACTAAGCATTTACTTCAAGGCAATCCCCAATGGTTGTGTATCAACCATTTTATATATGTTGCTGAATTTAACTTGCTATTTTGTTTAGGACATTTTAAAATATATGTTCATGAGACATATTGGTCGAATTTTCTTTTTTGTAATTTATTTGTCTAGTTTGGGTTTGGGGGTAATATAGATCTCATTATATGAGTTGGAAAGTGTCCAATTCTCTGCTATTATCTGAGGGAAATTGTGTAGAATTAGAATTAATGAATATAGTAATGAATATAGTAACAGGGACTTAATTTACTCTCTATTAAGCAACTACAAAATTGGACATATATACATATTTGTAAATATGTACATATATATATATATATATATTCAATATTTCAGTTTCAGATAGCGAACATGAGGCAACCCAATTATCCCTGAGAGAGTAAAATAAACCAGGTGAGCCTTATGATTGCCCCCAAATACTTCCTAAAGAGTACTCAGATAACACATTGTAGGGAAACCCAATCAGAACTCGGTGGCCTCCTTGTAGGATTAAACAGAACTCAGAGTTCATAAGGGACATGATTAGTAGAATTCGTAGTGTATGTGTGTGTGTGTGTGTGTGTGTGTGTCTGTATGTGTGTGTGTGTGTGTGTGTGAGAGAGAGAGAGAGAGAGAGAGAGAGAGAGCGCCCTACAGATACATTCATCTGATACCATCCTGTTTTCTGTTAAGATCTCATAAGAGAAGACCCGTGAGGAAATTTTAGCAGAGAGAAAGCCACTAGAAGAATAGAAGCAGTCACAGTGTAATGACTCCATAATGCTTGGGATATTAAATGGAAACTTCAGTAGATTTAGTCCTATATAGTGGAGAAAAATTAACCATAATCCAAGGATTCTTCCAGAGACCCAAGGAACAAAGCTTAGAAAAACAACTGTGAAGTGGGTTAAACTGTTTCCATTTAACTAAAACTTATCCCAGAACTAAGTGAGTTCAACAAGGCTGCAGGATGCAAGAAAATAATGTAAAAGATCAATTTTGATTCTACATACTAAAAATGAATATGTGGACATGTACTTTTAAATGCAAAATCCTTTATAATTGCTCTGAAAAGAAAAACATATGTAAGTTTTTTTAAAAAGGTAGACATTTGTGTGGTAAAAAATATAAAATGCTAATAGAAGGCCTAAATAAACAGGTAAATGCACCGTGTTCTTTATTTGGAAGGCTCAAAACAGTAAAGGTGCCAATTCTCCCCCAAATAGATATACATGTTTAATACAATTTACTTCAAAGTCTCAAAATGACTTGTGTGAATATAGGCAAAATTATTATAAAGTTTAAATGGAAAAATAGCTAAAATTATTTTTTTAAAAAATGAGTAGGAGGAAACAGTCTATTCAGGGTCAGTACTCATTGCATATGTATAGTATGTAAAGCTCAATGAAAAAGAATTGAGCACTTAGATATATGCCTAACTAATTTAAGGAAGTTTTTGCAACAAATGGTACTTTAGCAATTATACATACATAGGCAAAACATATATTTCAACCTCAGTCTCACAACTTATACAAAAACTAGATATGAATGGATCACAGACTTAAATGTAAAGTGTAAAACTGTCAAACTGTAAAACCTTTAGATAAAGAATATAAGAGAAAATTAACCTGTATCTGTTAGGTGGAGTTTTTAGATTCACACTAAAAATCTTATCCATAAAAAGAGTAATTAATGAATTAGTGTTAATCCAGGCTTTAAAAATTGATCTTCAAAATATCCTCTTGTGGATGAAAAGATAAGCTATAGGCTAGAAGAAAATATTTACAAACTCATATACAACAAAGGACTAATATCTATACTACAAAAAGACTTATCAAACTTAAACAGTAAAAAAAATATACAATACTATTAGAAAATTGTCAAAATGCACAAAAATCATTCCACCAAAAAATGAAATGTCACATAGCAAACATTACATGAAAATTTGTTAACATCATCATCATTTGGGAACATTCAATGAGGTATGACTACATGCCTATAAAAATGTCTAAATGAAAACTTGTAAGGAGAGCAAGTGCTGATGAAGATGCAGAGAAACTGGCTCATCCATGTTTTGGTGAAAATATACAATGCTATAATCATCTGGAGACTGTTTGTAAAACAATTGCTTGACAATGTCTTTGAAAGATGACATACAACCACCATATGACCTAACAATAGCACTTCTGGCATCTATCCCAGAAAAGTGAAGACCTGTTCATCCGATGCAAATGTATACAGTAACTGTATTTGTAATATATAGAAACTTAAAACAACCCAGATGTCCTTCAGTGGTTTAATGCTTAACTGAACTGTGCTAACTGAGCTAAGCTAGCTTAATTAACTGTGCTAACTGTGCTAGCTATGCTATCTACTATCCAAATACACAAGAACAGTCTGGTAAATTTCCAGAGAACTACAATGAGTTAAAAAAATCCAATCCCAAATGATCACATATTATATGATTAATTTATATATCATCCTTGAAATGGCAAAATTATAGAAACAAAAATTAGATTAACAATTGCTAGGGATTAAAGAGGGGAACAAGAATGGGAGGAAAGTGAGTGAGGCTATGAGGGCAACATGAGGGACCTGGTGGTGATGAAGTGTTTTGTGTCTTGAGTGTATCCATGTCAGTGTTCTGCTTGTGATATTGTACTATCATATTTCAAAAGAGTGCTATTTCGGGAAACTATATATGTTACACAGGGTCTCTCTGTAGTGTTTCTGATAAATATATGTAAGTATAACATTATTTAACAAAAATATTATTTTTTACATAATATATGACAATTGTGCAATTACAGATAGAGAAATATATAAGTGTAGGATCCTTACAATATACCTGAGTTGGTATACATTAGAGCAGTATATTGTAAACCTGAAAGTACCTGTTAGGAAAATTAAATAGTGAGGTATATATAATAAGATAATACAGACTATGAAATTAAATCATGAAAGTCAATCAATGTAAAGGTCTAAAAAGAAAAAGAAGAAACAAGAAACAGATGAAAAGAACTATTAAGTTGGTAGAATTAACCTTACTATAACAATTAACAATTGTCAGTAGTCTAAATTAACCAATAAAAGGCAAGGATGTTCCAAATGGATAAATAAGCTAGACCTCATTGGAATCTATTGCAAAAATCACTTAAATATAAATAGCATCTTGTACAGCTATAAATAAATGTAAATACACATTTTTTAAAAAAATTGATGAAAATACATGTTATAAATTCAAAGAATTTACATTAGTTTTGCCTAATCCAATAAGATAGTCTAGTTTTGCTACTATCAATATATAACACAGAGTAAGGAATATTACTGGTGATGAAGACTATGATTTCAAAATAAAGGTTCATCAGAAGGACATAATTCAAAATTTTTATGCACCTAATAATAAGCCTTAAAAATATATCCATTAAAACAGATAAATCAGAAAGGAAAAATGAACATATTTATAACTATTTTTGGAGATTTCAATAATTTTCTTTCAATAACTGATAAATCAAAAACATAATTGAGAAACTATAGAGAATACAAATTATCAAGCAAATTGACCTAATAGAATAGCATATTCATATTCTTTTCAGAACATTTACCAAGACAATGAGCTTGCCCATGAAACAGGGTTCAATAAATCTGAAGTGATTGAATCCATGCAAAATGTGTCCTCTGACCATAAAGGTATTGAATTATAAATTAATAATATTTGGAATGTTCCAAATATTTAGAAATAACATAATGTGTTTTTGTATAATTTATTGGTAATAGATGAAATAAAAAGTTAAATATTTTGAATCAACTAAAAATGAAAATAAAAATATAAAATCAAAAACTGTGTTGGATGCAGCTTAAGTAATATTTCTATCCAGTAAAACATTGTATGCACTAGCATACTCCTCACATTAAGCACACGGTGACACTAAGCGATTTTGATGTTAGTGGAAGTAATAATGAAAACAAAATCCCAAAGTACTTCACACTTGCCCATACTTTCAACCTTCCAACATGAATGTTCAACAATAGAAAAATGTTCATTTCAGTTATTCAATTATTTCAGCTCCACTCTTCTGAAAACTATTCTCAATACTCAATGAAAACTTATGGGACTCCTGAAAATTGCAAAAAAAAAAAAAAAAAAAAAACATGGTCAAGAGACAAAGCAATCAACAAAACTGGAATTAGAAATGGAGTTGAAATTTCAGGTAGGTGTTTTAAATAATAATGATTGATATGTTCAAGACTCTAGTAGACAAAGCTGATAAAATATAATAAAGCACACAGAATTTAAACAGAGCAGCCCAAAAGAAAAAAAATCAAAAAGAAATGCTAGAAATAAAAACCAAAGAAATATATATAAAGACTTGGGACAGAGTCAGTCCAGACCCCAAAAACTCAGAGAAGCATCTTTGAACTTATGGATTTATCAATTGAAATTACCCAAATGGAAACACAGGAGAAAGAAAGAGAGTGAAAAATCAAAAGACCAAAAATAGAGCAACTGAAGTTGTGAGACAATGTCAAAAGAAAACATGCAATTCTTCCAAAAAAGAAAGGAAAGAGAACAGGGTAGAGGAAATAGTTTAAGAGAAAATGGCTCATAATTTTCCAAAAAGAAAATAAAACAAAAACAACAACAACCACAAAAACATGACAACTTTAACTAGATATACAAGAAACTTTGGTTAAAACCAAGAAGGTTATAAACAAAGGAAATAAGATGCTCACATACTTACCAATATACTTCATATTCCATTAGTTCAAAATAAAAAATAAACCCTATATCCTGAAGATAGTGAGAGGTCAGAATGATACATATTTACAGAGTAAGGAGAGAAATATAGCAGGATTCTTGTCAGAAATTATGCAAGTCCATAGAAAAGTGATTATCATGTCTACAGCACTGAAAGTAAAATGTTGTCAACCCAAAATTTATACACAGTGAAAATACTTATGTAAGTGCAAGAGACATGACATTCTTTAGACAAACAAAAATAGGGAGTTCACAGCCAGCAGACTTGTGCCACAGAAATGCTTTGTAATATGGTTTTCAGGAAAGCTTGAATGTAACAGATAAAAACTTAGATCTATACACATACAAAAAAATTCCTGGAAATGGTTAATATGAATATAAATATAAATATGTTTTAAAATGCTTTAGTTGCTATAAAAGATATTTTCTTGCATAATATATAGATAATAGTAATACATTTAGAGTTTAAAATTATGAAGAAATAACATGACAATAGGATAAAATAGAATGAAGGAATCCATAGACATCAGTAAGATTCTTATACATACAAAACCAAATAGTATTATTTGAAAATGTTGATAGATTATTTGAAAGAAGCTATATTATAATTAATTAAAGCTGCATATTGTAAACCTTAAGGTAACCATTAATTGCTTAAAGAAGTATTAATAATGACCCGGTGACAGAGATTATGTGAAATCTTATGAACAGAAAATTAATCCAAAAGCTTTCAGGAACAAAAAAGATAAATAAAGAAATAAGAAAAGTAGCACATAGCATATTTATGGAAATCCAAGTCTGGTAAAAGGAAATTGATCAAAGTTATGTTTTCATGTATCTACTAATGTGCCACAGTGAAATCATCATTCTGTATAATTAATATGCACCCAAAATAATGATTAATTAATTAAAATCTAACTACCATGAAAGGGAGAGAGAGAACCATTTCATGTAATTCAACATATCAACATAAATAGAAAAAAGTTTAATCATCTCAGTAAGTGCAGAAATGACATTTAACATTTTCAACATTAATCAAAAGTAAAACTCAATAAACTTGGAAGAGAATTTCCTCAACTTGATAAATGTGTGTCACACACACACATATACAATAAGTAAATAAAATTCTATTATGAGAGACTGAATGTGTTCCACCTACTATCCAATGCAATCAGAGAAGAAAAAGAAGTACATGCATGAAAATTTTAGATAAAAAATAAAATGTAAATGGCAGTTTTTATAACATAATTTTATATTCTGCATCAAAAATTCTAGAACTACTAATTTAAGGTGGAAAAAACACAGAATACAGGGTCTATAAACTATAATTATAAATTGAGGTGGAGAAAAAAAACATACAATAGCATTCAGAAACATGAAACTTTATGTATAGGTTAACAAAATACTTGCATACGCTGAAAACTTAAAATCACTGATTAAAAGATTCAAAAAAGATTTTAAAAATGATGAGTCAAAGAAATCAGACCTAAAGGTATATGTGTATAATGTCATATTTTTAAAATTCTAGATAACAAAACTATTTTAGTGATGGAAAATAGATAAATGGTTGCCTAGAAACAGAGATGTAGATTGAGATATATTACAGAGACATGAGAAAACTTTAGGAGTAATAAAATATTATGTTAATTGTGGTAATGGTTTTAAAGTGTATAAAGATTTCAAAATTAAATAAATTTTATACTTTAAACATATATGATGCAGTTTATTAAGCACCAATTATCCCTCAATAGTCTCATTTTTAAAAAAGCTGTGTTCCTTTACAGGTCAATTTGCAAATGAAATCTGTATTGATTGATTCTTAGCCAGCAAATATTATAAATGCTTCATTTGTTAATGGACTTTGAAGTGCAAAATTAAGGAAACAAAAATCTAATCTAAATTTTCAAATACATAAAATAATTCTTGATTCTGCTGTTTGTAAGGTGTGAAAGTAAAATTGTTATAAATGAGAGATTCAATTATGTGAAAAGAAAAGATTTAAAAAGTCTGATTTGAGAAAAGGTCAAGTCCCAAGAAATGCTTTTGCTGATGTAAATATGCTATGAGGAAAATTAATCTTCTTTTAGCTTCTACCTATGAATTGAAGTTGCCAGGAATTTACTGCTCAATTTTTAGCTGATTTAGAATTAAAGCAATGTAACTTAATGTCTTTTCTTTGATTTTATTTCTTGTACAGAGCAGCTTTCCATGACTAGAGCAATGGAATTTAACCTGGCTATCCATTCACATGCAGTATGGAATTAAGTTTTAAAAAGAAGACAATTCAGAAATGCACCAACAGAGGTTCTGAAGCAGTAAGACTCACATCCTGTCCAGATACCTGGATTTTTAAAAAACTCTGTTGGAGATGTTGAGTCCCCATTATGATTGGCAGCTATTATTTTTGAAAAATTAATAACCCTGTGTCAAGTTGTCTGTGATTTTTATTCAAAGGTAGGAATCCAAGATGGAGTCTTTAAGGAGTTCTCTAAAAGTTTTGATTCAGTGAAGGGACAAAAGCTAGTCACATTTGGGTGGAAAACTTAGAATGTAAAAATAATAGATCTGGAAAAGGGGGAAATATTTTGCCTGAGAATACTTATTCATATGTAATTGCTTCATCATAATGTCTATGCTTTGTTGATAATTAAAGCATAATCCCACCACCTTCGTGTAATCAGCTCTTTAACTGATTCTTCACACTCCTGTTCTTCAGTAAACCTAACAGTGGGGAATGTGGACACATAAACCATGAGGTCAATAGAGAGGCATCACATATTGCCTGTTTATACTGAATTCTGATCTCAGACAATAAGAACGATCAGTCTTGCCTTTTTAAAAACTAGTTTTATCGATTATTACTTTTTCTTACAATCAAAAGAAAAAATAATCACATAATTCTTTTTGTACACTAATTCTTTACACTTCCATTTTAATAATGTTGAAATTAACTATAATAAAAAAGATATCCCCAATATGCCACAACAAAATAATAATCACAGTCACCATTTAGAATGGAACTTTTTAAAGAAATGTTCCCATACAATTATGAAAACACACATGAGCATTTATAAAAATAAAGTCAAATACCTTTGTCATCATTTTTTCCTTTTTATACTATAGTAGTTATTTTAAGTGATTCTACTAACAGTTTTAAATTTTTGCTGTTCACCTTGTTTCCTTAGTCAGTTGTTGTTTGCATTTATTTTAGGGTTATTATTGAGGATATTTTTGTTACATAGAACAGATATGTTAAAAATGGTCCTCTCCTTGGGCTGGGGATGTGGCTCAAGCGGTAGCGCGCTCGCCTGGCATGCGTGCGGCCAGGGTTCGATCCTCAGCACCACATACCAACAAAGATGTTGTGTCCGCCGAGAACTAAAAAAATAAATAAAATAAAATATTAAAAATTCTCTATCTCTCTCTCTCCTCTCTCACTCTCTCTTTTATAAAAAAAAAATGGTCCTCTCCTTATGTCAAATATGCCACAAATAAAAAATTTATTCTCATTTACCTGGCAATTTTTGCTCAAAATTGTACTCAGAATATTAGATAAAACTCTTAGTGTATGTTGCTGAGCACATTTCTTTTTACTGTTAAGTCAAAGTCAGTTGTTGGATATACCACATTTTTATCCTCTTTTAAAATCTTGATAGCTATTTTTCAAAGATGGAGAGGAAGGTGGAAGAACAGTCATTACTAATTACCGGACATTGGTTAGCCAAGCACAATGCTTGGCAGCTTATATGCATTATGTTCACAGGTCCCCATGAGGAACCTCTGAGAGAGAAACTGCTTTTGCTCTGAATTTAAAATTGAAATAACTGTGGCACAGAACACATAAAAGACTCACCCAACTAATGAGTGGTTGATCCCAAGCGTTAACATTCACTGTATTAATACGGTGCCCCACATTTGAAGAACCATGAAATACTCCTCCTTTACCCACCTCCAAAAGCCTGAAACCATTTGCTTCTATAGTTTTTCACCACTATGGTGACAAATGATAAAAGGATATTCCTAACTGCTACATTTATAAAACCAAATCCTTCAATGACATCAAAAAATCATAATTTCATAATTTCAACCTATGATTTTAGCATATCCAAGAAACACTTTGAAATTGTTATAATTTCCATAGTATTTTGGCATTCTTCGCTTTTTTCTCCCCCTTTCCCTTTTCACTCTATCTAACAATTCCTGTAACTTCAGACTTCTCTATAATTGCGGAGGCAGAAATATCCACAGTTGGCTCAATACTGAAATCTTAAATAGGGTTGCCATATTTAGCAAAGAAAAATGCAAGGATGCATTTTTAAACTTGTATTTTAATTGAAAAACAAAGACATTTTTAGTGTATTTATGCATCATGAAATATTTGGGGCAACTAATACTAAAAAAATATTTAGTGTTCATTTGAAATTAAAATTTAACTGGCTGTCCTGTATTGGATCTAGTAACTCAAACCTAAACTGAAGCAGTGTAGTTTCAGAGACTTCTCCTGGATGAGAAATAATTCAGTGTGTCCCAGGCAAATAAAAACATAAGACATTATTACAAATAATGCTTACTGGGTTTCTTTGTATAAAAAGAACATCTAAAGTCTGCAATTAAAAATGTTTTCTTTCCTCCTCCAGGATCCCATTTTACTAATCCCCCCTCCCAAATACTTCAAAGGGGAAAAGAACAAAATATCAAGGCACCAATCCTAGAATGTATAACATGGAAAGAAGGACTCATAAATATGGACCATGCCTCCTGAAATGCATAAAACAGTGTGTTGGGGGCATTCTTTTTTCCACAACTGCCTCCTCCCCTTTTCCTACAGTCAATTATGTCAATTTTGACATAAATCTGGAGACAGCAACTTTGCAAAGACAACAACATTGCTTGCAAAAAACCAGCATGACCTACCCAGGGTGAGGAGTTCCTTCACCTTTCTCTAAGCATAAAACTGATAAAGGTATCAAGGGAAGATAACTGGAGATTCTATTGCTTTTCTCTTTGGATTACCCTGAGCATCATTAACTCCCTTCTGGTACTAGGGCCAAGTCTCTGCCTTCCAGAATGAGGACGAGGCTCTCCAGGATAGCACCATTATTCAAAGTTAGCGTGCCGCTCGATGCAGTCTATTTAAAACTTTATTAGGAGCTTGGATTCTTCCTCCCCTATAATTTAGAAGGCAGATCAGAGAGGCAGTTTGCTCTTAAAACAATGCAATTGTGAGTTCCCGAGCTGTTGTCAGACTGACTTCCCTTCCATGGAAAGTAACTCCCTTGATGTATGCCAGAGATCTGTACCCCTAGATTAATGAGAGAGGGTTTACATAGCTGGTACTTAATTCTGGAACTTTAAAAATGGTGAAGTGATGGTAATGGAAGGGGTAGAGGAAGGAACCCAAGTAGCAAACAGGAGCCTTGGGTATGGTTCCCTTTTCTCAATCTTGCTGCCCATTAGAGGTGTGGCCTTCTGTAAATTACTCACCATCTTTGAAAGTCAGTATGCTCTTCTATAAGGTACTGAGGGTTGACTAGATTATTGCCAGGATTCATTTGAAACTAGAGGTCTATGGCATTTTACATTAGCTTTCTGTTTCCCTCTGGATCCCTGTGTTTTGCTCAATTCTTCCAGCTATGCTACTGCTTGAGCAATACTCATAAATCACAGGGATCACTGGCTCCCTAACAACTCTTTTAGAAATCCTTATGAAACAAACCAGCCTAAGAAATAGCAAGGGCTGCTTCCTTAAAGGGCCTCTGGGAAGAAAGGTAAGGATGTATAATTCAGAAACAAAAAAAGGATGTATAATACAGAAACAAAAACCAGACCCAAGGCACTGAAGTGAGAAAAGGAAGAAAAGGGAACTTGATCAAAGCAAAATATGCAGATAGTTGGGAAAAAAAAAGAGATGAGTAAGAGAAAAATACAGACAAATGTTACAGTAAGACAGGATACGTATGACAGGCTACTCTTTCATGCAGTGGTAAAGATGTGACACAGGAAAAGAGTGAAAGAGATACAACAAGGAGAGAAGAACAGGCTCAGGCAGCAGAAGTAAAACTGAGTTCACTCTGGCAACAGAAGGGCTATAAAGTGTCCTGAAATATTCTTGATAAATAAATAAAGCATGGAGATTCACACCTACCAATTTCCATCCGTGGATTGTTGGGCTATATGACAGAAAAGAGACAGGAAGGCAAGGTAATGAGTGGGGTGGAGTAATTAGGCAGCGGTTTGTATTATGGAATGGCAGAAATTAGTCATGTGGGAGTGGGGATGTAGAAGAAATTATGGTGGGGAAGCGCAGTGATGTGTGTCTATACTCCCTGGGAAGACGGTGAGAGAGCAAGTTACTTAGGTGCCCTCGAGAGTGTTGGAGTGTTCCAAATGTCTGATAGTTGAAAGACAGAACTCTTTCCAAGATCTTTACATACTTTCTGTTGACAAAACAGAAAGAATATTCAATTTGAAAGAATAATATTCAATGCTTGGGTAAGATTTGATGGATTTTTTTCCCCCATTGGACAGCTGATGGGTAGCTGCTTCCTCAATCTGTATGAAGAAGTGAGTTTACTCGAGCTACAGGGACATTTGGCACTACGAGAGAAAGTCCCTTCCTGAGTGAGATGCAAGCATCACATGGTCATGAAGAGGATTCATGCTGCAGTCCAGCTGCAGCAAAATAACCAGGGGGTGAGGAGCAACTTGTGTAGATTGATACAGCAGGAGAGGGAGCTGTTTATTGTAGGACCGGAGGGGTATATATACATTCCACACAGCTTATCTTAATTAACATAAACTAGATACAGCAGTCAACCAATAAGGAATCTCCACACTTAATGGCTCACTGGCGTCACTTCACAAACCACTCCCTCTGGCAAAATGCCAGGCGCCACCCTGACTTGTTTACAGACCCTAACAGATTCAGATCATGCATGTTTCCCTCCTTTCTTTCTACTCAATAAGAATATTTTATTACTATATTTTCATTCTTCTAGAGGTAAAGATTGGGACATATTCTCATTTGATCAGAAGGAAAGGAAGTAAACCAGGCATGTAACTTTGATCCTTATTAATTGATGTCAAGTGCTAAAGAATTGTTTGAAAACATGATATAAACCTAAAATATGAGGACAGGATAGGAGCCTTGAATGTACATGAATATGAGGTAGAGAGCAGAATGTGTGGTAGAATAAAAACTATGAAGATTATCATTTTCTATGTGGCACCATCTCACAGATCAGTAAAGGAGATAAGTATGCTTAACTCTGTAGCCCATTTTGCATATAGATATCACGTTCAAGATCTCTGGCTTTACTGACACCTGTTAGATTGGGGAAAAAAGTGCATCAAAGACAGCCAATACTCTGAAGCCCATAATGCAAATGCATCTGGCTTAATTAGCCCTTATCTCTGTTTAAGTTAACTTTTAAGATCGATAGCTAGACAACCTGCTATAGAGAATCCAAACTCTAAGCACTTACTGAATTATTGGTCCTAGAAAATTCTATGTTGAAAACTTATGATGAAACAAAGCTGAAAAGAAAGTCTTGGCCTTAAGTTCTCATTGACTTTTAAACAAGAAAAAAGACATTTAGCAAAATGAAATCATAGCAAATTAAATAAAAGAAAGAAGATAGAAGAAATATTGAAATGGGAAATAGGAAACTGTTCAGAAAAAAATTTCTAAAATTAACTGAAAAGATAAGCAAATACACATATACATATATATTCATATTGTAATAGCATGCTAGCATTTTTTTAATCCATCAAATGGATAAAAAGTGGAAACATATTGAGTGCTGAGGATGAGGAAAATAAACTTTTATATCCAGTTGATGAATTTTTGAAGGCCATATATCTAGTTCCCTTCAAAAAATGCATACATATGGAAACTTAGAAAATTTTAAGTGCATGTGCATTTGAAATAACAATTTATTTTTGATAAATTTCGTACATAATTATTATTTGTGCTCTATATGAGTACATGCTCTCTCATCTCTCTTTTTCTCTCTCAGAATCTTATACAGTTGTCAAAAGTAGGGAAAAGAAGCTGAAAAGTACAACCTTAATTCTGAAATTAGCGAGTAAACCACTTTCCCCCCAGAGTAAAAGTCGAATAGAGATGAATTATGCGGAACATGTCTGAGAAGGTGGGTCTGAATCACACTGCAGATGGCTTTGAGTGTCAGTCTAAACAGGACGAACATCACCCAACAAGAAGCCACTAATGAGTTTAGAGCAGAAGACACATTGCCAGACTGAAGCTCTAAAGAACAGCAATTTGGAAGCGATATGAAGGAAGAAGGGACTAGAAGCCTTTGGGGTTCTATTTGGAGGTCTTGTCAACATGTACAAGTGAAGTAAAAGTATCCTATAATATATATTAGTCATAAGAATAGGAAAAATAACCCTCTAAGACCTAGTTTTAGAATAGATCGTAGATGACTGGAGATGATTGGAGGCTGGATGATTTTTTCCCTGATATTTCAGTTTGTGTAATAAAAAACCCATCCATCAGAAACATAAATGTCACTAAAGAACCTTGTTGTGGGAATTAAAAGGGATTCAATTATATGCTGTGTAAAGTGTTTATTTGTGTCTTGGTCACTGATTAATAAACTTTATGAGTTACATTTAAAAATCTATATTTCCTGCCTATAAGTGGAAATAGGATGATTTACCCTACATTAGCCAATACCATCCCACTGCATTAAGAGTTGAAAACCAAACCACAAATGACAGCAATGTACGGGAAAGTTCACAGGAAGCGCCTCCATTCCTCATACTTACATTGTATGATTTTGGTTCTAACAAGTGAAAGAATACAGCAGAGCTAAAATTCTGAAAAATTTACAGTAAAGACTTCTATTTTAAAGAAAAATAGTATGTTTTATTCTTGTATATTCTTCCCTATTTACAAAATCCATCTAGACAGGTTGACTCCTTTGAATATGCACAATCCTTTGAGCTGAGGATACAGGGGTTGACAACATTATTGCCCATCAGGAGGCTTTAACTCAGAGCCCAGTGTCTCATGGCTGGTTACTGGCAGATCTGGTGGAGCCCAGGTCTCTTTCTGTGTATTTACTCATTATGTACCAATATGTAATGACTATCAAGTTATAGTACCTCATAAATCATTTCATAGCACATCAGAATTAACACATTAGAAATGCCTTCTTTTAGACAGGAATGAACATGCAACATTTCTGGAAGGTGAGAGGTGAAAGATAGGAAAATTAGGTAAAAAGAATCTTGGACTGTATCACAGTTGTACAAACGGTTCTTCCAGGTTAATTTGGAGTCCTTAAACCAATGCCACCTGCTGGAGCAGTCTGTCATTTCACCAGCATGGGCCTACTTGGCACCTTTTGCTGTTCATCAGGAACAGTCTATGTGAATCATGGACTGCATGGATCCAGACAGACAGAGCAGCTAAGGTCACTCGTCAATGTGTGCAGCAGAGAAGAACATCTTCGTGGGTCCTACAGTGGTCGTGTTCTTCATTCCCCTAAAAGAAGTTGCTCTGAAATATTTGAAATTTTTATATTCTTAGTTGTTCTCATCTTACTGGCCATGAAGTTCAAGTGGACCATATATTAAATCAAATGTGCCATTTTTAAAGCAAATTAGCTGGAATTATTATGCATGTCAATTAAAATCTACTATTCATTTTTGGTATCTATACATGGATACATAAGACAAATCTCTATAAAAACATCAAATATATCCTAATATATTAAATACATTATGCCTATCATTTGTTAAAACTCAGACTTTATATAATAAAGTTATCTCGACAAGCCATATTGACATCTCTATAGTAACAGGACTAGTCAGTGGCTCTTGGAAGACTTCTTAAGATCAATGGCATAATGATTATCATTTCCTGCAGTGTTTATTAAGAGCTTCACAAATAAAATTTAAAAGCAATAGTTTCTTTTTACTTATTTTTTTTATTGTTTCAACACTACAGAGGAACCTCTGAGTCATAATCAAAGAGGGATATCTAGTCTTTTAAAGAACAAAATCAAGTTTAAAATAATGCTTGGGTAAACTAGTAGGGTGTGTTTGTGTGTGTGTGTGTGCGCACACACACACACACACACCCATGCATGAGCACACACACATGCACATGTGTGTAAAAATTATACTTACATAAAATTTAAGCTTAGTTATTAGTAGCCAGGCTTGTTCTTGAATGAAAATGAACACAGCAAAGGTCTAGGGGCTAGTTCTGTTGAGGTCTAGTAACAGGTGGTCTTAAATGAGTCATTTTAACTGTTTTAATCTTCTGTTTCTTCACTTAGAAAATAAAGAATTACTCATATGGTTTCTTCATGTTTCAAAAATGGTCAAATGAGCTGTGAGGTCACCTTGGAGTGCCTGTGAATGTCCATGAGAAGACAATAACTAGAAATGGTGATAGGCAAGATACACCATCCTTAGTGGTTATTCATGATGTGGTAGCATTTTTCCTTCAAGGAGTTGAGCAACCTCCTGAAAGCTGATCTGAATTGTCTTCAAGTAAAACATACATAGAATTCACCTATGTGTACACATGAACTTCCAGGAGGAGAGATGACCCTTCAGGTACTGTTCTTGACCTCTGGTGCACAAGAGTGAATAAGAATGGATCTGCTAGGCAAAGTCTTTGTTCTCATGAACTGTGCACTCCAGATAATACTACTTTGATGGGTTAGCTTGTGTTCGCAGGAAATGCATTTTTAAATAAAAATTTTTTGTATAGGAAGTTTTATTGAGAATCATCAGTGTGAAGGAGACAGTGGAACAAGAAAGAGCAGAAGGAAAGGTTAAATGGAGACTTAATTGTAACAAAGACCTCTGCAAAACCCAGAGGTGATTCTGGAGCAGGAAAGTACTTTCCACTGACCAGGTATTTTATGTAGGCTGCAGCTTCTCATAGCCAGGGAAATTTCTGGAGGAGTGAATTTGTAAACTGTGATGGTGGGCAAGAAACCTTCCTCACAGGTTGGAGAATGAATGTCTCAGTCTTTCAGGGTTTTCTAAGTGGTGGATCACAGCATCCAGTAGGGAAAACGAATATATGCTATGTCTCATGGTGTATGCCATGAAACAAACAATGCAAATCCAAGCATTAGAAAGTCTGAGGTATGGAGGGGGATTTCATAGAGAAAAGGCAATATTATATGTTGAGAAGACACTTGAAATAATAGCAAGGAGACCTGTAAGAGCTGAGTCACATGAATAGAGGGTTAATTTGTGAGACATCAGGGAGCTGGTAATGGCAGAGATTGTGTTATGTAGTCATACCTACCAAATATTGTGATTTCCGCCTGCAGCCAGGCCTTGGTGAGCTAGCAAGAGCGAGTGTCTAAACTCCTGAACTCCTGGGTTTATATTCCAGAAGGGGTGTGGGTGGAATATATGGGGCAGTAAAGAGTGAAAACAAATATAAAGAATTATTTTCAATTATGCTCAGCACTAAAAAGATAATTTCTGAAAGGATAAAAATAGAAAATGAATGGGGTAAATAGGTATCTTTAGTTTGCATTATCAGGGAGATATATTTGAAAAGGTCATAAGACTGAGACTGGTGTCACCTAAAAATGACATCATGACTGCATGTAGATTATTGAACAATGTAGAAATTTCATTCCATTCACACCTATGAACTTTTGTCTCAATTAGTAGAATGTAGCCTGTGGGAAAATTTGATCAGTAATTGTGACAACCTCATTAGCTAGCTACAAGATCCTACTGGCATGATTCTTGAAGAAAGCCCAACAAATTCTGGGGTTTACATTTTTCAGGGGATGAGACCAGAGTCTTAATGTATCCCAATTAATTACATTCACTCTAGGAATGCAAGGCCAGTGAATGTCCAGCAAACAAGACAGATGGAATAGGTCTAATTGAGCCACCATTTGTCAATTTTTCATTAGTTTAATTAATTAGAATTTGGTGAGACTAAGGCAATCTCCTATGTGAGTCAATTAACTTCACAAAGTTCCAGAGTCACTGAGAAAATTGATAATCCAAACTAACATTCCAATTCAATTCATCTCGAAAATGCTTGTTAATGATGTATCATGTTTAAAGCACAATGATGTACAACAAGTATACTAAGATGATTAATATATGGTTCTTGTTCCCAAGAACATTATCAGAAGATTAGAGAAGGTAAGTATATTTTAGAAAGAATAGGGCACCAGATTGACTATGATAAATATTATGGAAGTACAGTGACTAGTCTTTAATTATTAGACACTGCTTTTGATCATGAAGAAGATAAGACAATGAACTTAAGATGACCCATTAGCAATACCTAACTTTAAAGAGGATTCCTTTGGCAGAAACTATCAGTAGGTGGAAAATAGGACATTTATGAATTTACTTTCTAATTCTTTTTGCACAGATACCAACTATTGTGGATTAAATTATGTTCCCCTTCACCCAAAATTCATATATTGAAGATTTAATGCCCGGTATTTCAGATTGTGACGTTTCCTAGGGTTGGGGTTTTTACCAAGATAAAATGAGGTCAATAAGGGAAGCCCCAAACCAATGATTGGCATTCTCATAAAAAAGGGAAAAAGTTGGAGAGAGACTCTCATACAGTGAACCTGAAGACAAGCATGGATATAAGCCAAGGCAGAAACCTGGAGTGGACCCTTCTCTCACAGTCCTCAAGAGGAACCAATCCTGCCAACACCTTAATTTTTGGAGTTTGGACTCTAGTACTATAAGACAATATATTTCTGCTGTTTGGGTCACCCATTTGTGTTTTGTAGGTACAGCATCCCCAAAAAACTAATATTCTTGTTTAAATATGTCCTCAGCTAATGTCTTAAGGAAGAAAAGAACTAATTGGCTAGTGCAATGGTTAATTCAAACTCTTACATTTATCTAGCTCACACAGAAATGAGAGGTTTGGCAAACTTTATTTCAAGATGACTGAAGTTGATCCCCTCAAGTGCTGTATTATTTTTTTTAATTAAAGAAATTAATATTAAAGGTGTATTCGGAATTTAATTAATATAATTAAAACTCGGGATTATTAGCATGACTCAAAGTGTTTCACCATCTTGAAATACAGCCAAGGGCTTTAGGGCCATGGGGCTGAGAAAGTGTGTGTTTGGGTTATGGCCTCAGTCATCTCTGCTTCCTGAGTTGCTTAGGGTAACTTTTAATCATTGTTGTTGTTTTGTTTTTTTATTCCCTCTTGCCAGGATTCTAGTCATCTATTAACCTCAGTGTCTGCATGCCTGCTTCCAGAAGCTCCTTAGTCCTTATCACCAGACACAGTTAATTGTCTGTTGGTTGGGAAACAGTAGAATCGGTAAAAGTTTTATATAAAAAGAAGAAAAAAATGGGTCTGTGTTAATACCTGTAGAATCCCCCCCCAACAAAACATATATTTTATTATTTTTAAGCATCTGTTTTTAATGCTCAGCAGATGTCTGCTTGCTTATTTGCACTTCTGGGTTTATAGATATGCTCCAAGTCTTGCATTTGTTGGGAGTCTGTCTTCTGAAAAAGAAAACCACTGCTTTCCTTTAGTCCTGGCACATACGGGTAGCCAGTGTCCTGTTCCCACAGAATGTAAATCATCTGCTGCATGTCTGTGTGCCCTGCAGATTTAAGATGTGTCTGTGGAAGGTGCCTCTTGTTTATGAACATGCAGATTTGGAATAACTTAAGGGGAAAAGAGCAGTAGCTGATTTTGGAGAACTGCTCTTTCTTATCTAATTCTGTGAACGTTTAATTCATATAGAAAAGTCTCTTGTAAAGAATTTCTATCTTGGGGTACAAAGTCTTTAAAGCCTTATCTCTGGATTGGATTGCGGTAGGGGCAGACTCCACGTTTCCTGATGTTTGTCCTGATCCAGCTCTAGCTCCAGCCCTGCACCTGCTATGTCCTCCCTGCTTGCTCTGTTGATCCGCCATTTGTCTCCCCAGCTTCCTGCCCTTTGCTCCTCCTCTTCTATGATTGCTCCCTAGGCAGTCGCAGCCTTGCCCACGGCTTCAATTACCACCTAGGAGCAAATGACTCACAAGGTTATATATCTAGCTTAGACCTTTACTTCGAGTTCCAGATCTGTATTTTCAACTGTCTTCTTGTCACCCCTCCTTGTTTGTCTCAGAGGTCCTTCATATTCAATATGTCCAACATGAAACCTCCTCTTGAGAGTTTTATCCTCTTCCTGTGTTGCTAGTTCCATAGAATGACATCACCACTGTATGGTGTCATCCTCAAAATCTCCCTCTTCTGCCAATCATATCCAAGCTTCACCAAATTTCATAAAATCCACCTCATCAACCACCTTGGAGTTTGCTGCCTTCTTCCCACCATTGTGCTCTGGGTCAGAGTCGACATGACTTGTCAGTTGGACTTGAACAATGCTATATTTAACTATCCACATGTGCTTATGAATTCTTCCAGCCCTTTCCTTCTCACCGAAGGCCAGGCAATATTTTTGAAATGCACTTGATTATAGTCATCCTTCCCACACCCACTTTAATCCTGCAGTGGATTCCCACTATCTTCATTGATGAGACAGAATTCCTATTCCTGGTTATAGAGTCACGCAGGGCCTCCCTCATCCAAGCCTACCTGACCCATCTTCTTTGATGAAGAATCATTTAAATCTCATTCCTTCACCCCCACTGCATCTCTCGGTTGTCCTTGCCTTTTCTACTGTCCATGTGTTCTGCCACTACAGCAACATTTATTTCTATTCTTTACCCAATCGATTCCTACCCATCTTTGAGATTTAATTGAAGCTTCATTCATTCAAGCATATCTTCCATGACTCCCCTGTCAGGTTCAAATCACCTTGCTGTGTACACCCAGAGCAAAATAACAATTCTATCACATTCACTGCATTTTTAATTTTCCTTTGAATCAGTGTGATTACTAGCTAATATTTTATCTTCCTTTCCAATGTAATTTCTATCTTTGATTGCCATTTTATCCTGGGTGTTTATTGTCCCAGGATCAGGAATATTGTAGTTGTTGAATAAATATATATTGGGAAAAAAATTCAACAAGATGAGATTTCAATGAATGAGAGGTCCCTAAGCATTGGCTTCAATATTGCAAAGAGAATCATGGGAACTTCAGTTAGGGTATAGAGATAGTGCCAAGAACCTGAAAAAAAAAAAAAACCTAATTGTAGAGTTAAGAAATAAAGTGGGTCCTTTGTTGGATGTTTAGGGTTGGATTTGTAGGATATCAGAACTGCTTCCAACATGTACTTTGACTTTCAAAATTAATATCAGGATTTGAAGAAATAGAAATCATTATGCAAGAAATAGGACAGGGAAAACACTACTTGTCCAGAGCAATTCTTCATGCACAGACTGGTTCAAGTTGTGTGGCACTATCTTAGGGCCTGAATGGCACCTACCTCAAGCTTCTCACCAGCTCTTTCCTGTGTCTGAAACATTACTTCTCTGAACTTGACCTCTCTCACTTATTATCATCATCCAGTCTTTGCCTGAGAGTCAGGTCTTGAGAGTCATGACTTCCCTGCCTAATCTTTACCAGTCAGAATAGAATAATCTGTAAGGAAAAAACTATTTGTGGAATAAGGCTGGAAGGCTTCCAGGAGCTTCATGTAGTAATCAGTGCAGAGTCAAAGATCAGCTCACAGGGTGTCTGCAGGTGGCTTTAGCAAAGGCCACTTTGCTATTGGGGGGACTTGATATTGAAGGAAGAGCTAAAATGGAGAGGGATTTGTATTTTCTCCTCAGTTTCTAATTAGCACAATCACTCCCCAAATCTCAGAGATGCTGGCAGAGGCTTACATCATAGACTAATTGACCAGCTGGCCTTATCCTGATAATCTGCTGTGGAGGAATATGTCCTAACCTCTCTCCAAGGTTCTGACTCAAAACTGGGAAATATACCTGAACTGTCCCTAGTGCTGAATGTTTAGTATCAGCAAATTTCTTTCCTTCTGTATCCTTCTTGCTCTGCTAGGTGGTTATTGTAGTCACCATAATTGACTGAGCGTTTTGGACAAAATATTTGGCACAATTATAGTACCATTAATATACCTGGAGATTTGGACAAATTACGGCTCAGCTTTAGTACTGAAATCATTCCTTTGACATGAGTGGAAGCCTCATATGCTAGTTTCCTATGGTTGCTGCAACAACATTTGTGGCCATAAACTTGGTGACTCAAAGCAATGCAAATTTATTTATCTCAGTAGTTCAGAAGTCCTACATAAATGTCACTAGGGTAAAATCAAGGTGTCAATAAGACTATGTTCCTTTTGTAGGCTGTAGGAGAGAAAAATCAGTTTTCTTATATTTTCTAACTTCTAGAGGCTGCATGAATTCTTGGGTCACCAGCCCCCTCCATTTTCAAGGTTATGGATGGCCAGGCTTCTCACCTCACATAACTCCAATATTCAGCTCTCTGCTTGGATGCCCACTTTTAAGGTTTCTTAGGACTGCAATAATGTGAAATAATCTTTCAATAATGTGAAATAATCTTCAATAATGTGAAATAATCTTTCTAACTTAAGGTTAGCTGGTTAGCAGGCTTTATTCGAATTGTCACCTAAATTTCTTGTTGGCTATTTTTGAGAGAAGCTGGAAACATATTCAGTTTTGAGGAATTACGAATGTGGACATCTTAGGGAGGCATTACTCTGCCTCCCAAAGCTGATGAACAGCGGGAAAGGATAGGGAACACCTGTAATCCCAGTGGCTCAGGAGGCTGAGGTAGGAGGATCACAAGTTCAAAGACAGCCTCAGCAAAAGCAACTCAGTAAGACCCTGCCACTAAATAAAATACAAAATAGGGCTGGGGATGTGGCTCAGTGGTTGAGTGCCCCTGAATTCAGTCCCTGGTATCCCCTCCCCCTCAAATAGCTGATGAATAGAAATATTGCAGATTATAAAATCTATGATAAAAATGGTCAAAGAAACACAATGAATAGCTTCTCTCTGTTCTCAGATATTCTGAGCATCTATAATTACTTAGGATATTAGGATGAACATAACGTCTTTTTACAGATTAAAAATAAGTGAGGCAGGGATAAGTTAAATGACTTATCCATTGCTATATAATATCTAATAATTGAAACTGGGATCCAGGGCATTTGAGATTCTTGTTGCATTCCATTTAGGAAGAGAATTTATTTTAAAAACAATCACCACAAGCCTATCAAATAGTACTTTTTGTTTTAATTCATAAAGGTTTAAGTTAGCCAGGTGCGGTGATACACACCTGTAATCCTAGTGACTCAGGAGGCTGAGGCAGGAGGATCACATGTTCAAAGCCAGCCTCAGCAACTTAGCAAGACCCTGTCCCAAAATAAAAAGATAAAAATGACTAGGGATGTGGCTCATTGGTTAAGCACCTCCACTTTCAATCCTCATTGCCAAAAAACGAAAAAAAGTCTCAAAGCTATAAATTTACATTACAAAGGTAATTTGACAGTGTAGAATAAGTTCATTCTTTGATGCTGGCCAAAAGAGCATTCCTACAAATAAGTAATGTAAGATGTAATATAAGGAGTATCCCAATGCTCCGGGTGGCCTAGTTACAAGAACTTCATGTTCCCAGGTGTGGGTAAGTATATAGTTGCCACTCTAGTGGGGCAGTACTGTACGCAAAGTACATCCTTTCTATGAGAAGCCAAAGCTCACCATTTGAAGTTCGTCTCCTTCCCAGGAGAGCACATAAATAGACACATATTTGAGGAGTTATTTTTAAATGATTCCAGATGATAACTATTGAGGAAAAAATATCAACATTTGTGAGGATGGAGGCAAATACAGGAGCAGGTGAATGGAGGCTTGAGATCTACTCCTGAATATCATTCATCTTCAAATCTGTGTTGTTTAAAATTGTATTATGGAGTATTATCTATGCTAGAGAGCCACGTTTATTCTTTGGGGCTAACTGAAAGCTAAACGAATACTTTGCGTGTTTATATACAGTCACATAAAATTGCTTAAAATATGCTGTCTCTTTAGCACTGTTGTGCTTTGTAAAACAGGCATGAGAGATGCTATTTATATCTTTAATAAAGCATTTAGATTAATTTTTACAGTTCACCACGGATCCATTTTGAGAGAGATTGGGGCGCCCTGGTGTGGGGTATTAGAGTCTGACCCTCATCCTCAGTGCTGTGCATTCCAATCCTCTCTTCCACTGTGTCTCAACACCCCCAGATTATTTTGGGTACATTCTTTTTGTCTGTATCATCAGGTTTCTAAAGAGGCTGTGTTGTCACTACACCAGGGAGACAGTGAGCAAAAGAAAAGAAAGAACTAGAAGATTTTATGGACTATTTTTGTTTTTAATACTTCCCTTCCTTAAGAGCTGTATGCAAGAGGTTTACAATCTGCATCTTGAGGAGCTGATTCCGTGCTGTAGTTTAATGAAGGAACACAAAACAGCAATGGCTCCTTGTCTTTCCCTGGCTGTTCTTCATCTACTTTCCCATCTCCTATGGGCGCACTTGGGTGGCCATGAGGAGCTGGCTCTTTGGTGTCTCTCTTAGATCATGAACATCAGCTCCATTAGGACATCCACTTTCACTCAGTAGATGCCTTTCCATAATTTCTTCCCATGTTCCCTCTCTCTACTCCAATCTCTTTCCATCTGATGCAGTCATGCTTAGAATTTATTCCTATTTTACAGTTTTCACTAGTTTTTAATTCAATGCTTTCCTCTGAGTTCACAGGTTACACTCACTAAGGATTACAAACAAAATCGTCAATCAGCAGTTCTGTAAAAAGGAAAGAATAAAACAAGATGACTTAGCAACTCTCACATTCCTAAAGTGACATCTTCCCTAAGAAGTCACAGTAAAGGAAAAAGAAAAGTTTTTAATGTGGTGGGATTTTTTAAAATAATATGTGAATAATGTATTTTATGTTAATATGTATATCGGTGTCTGGTCTAAATTAATGAACTCGATGATGAACACTACTCATATTTTAGCAAGGCATTGGAATTTGGCACAGGTGAAAGAAATCAGCCACAGGCCAATTTAGTCACATGCTTATCATCAATAATAATGCATATCAATAATAATGTGTCAATAATTCATTTACAAATGCTTTGACAAACAGGATTTTATTTAATCAACATTACAATGCTGGGACAAGATTTATATATTATTTACCTTTTATGGAACTAAGGCATAAAGTGGGTAAACATTTTCTCTAAAGTCACATGTGTAGTGATTGGTGAAATTTGAGCCTAAACATGGCTTTGCTGTATGCAGAGTTTTGAATCATATCTTTCCCACGTTTAGGACCTAAAAGCAAGTCTATTATTTAAACCTTTGCAGTCTTCTACCTCCTGCCCCTTGCCAAGAGGACCCTGCTTTTGAGATGATGACACAGATGCTTTCTCCCCAGCACTGTTTGTAGGATCTGGGTGGCTTATTTTCCATGTTCACCTTGAAATTTGCATCCCTTCCCTTTCCTCATTTTTTTTTTTTTTTACTTATTACTATGGGCAAATTCCGTTGCAAGATGCACAAGAACCTGAGAGAGCACCCCTAGGGATAAGCCAGAAAACTAAAGTCATCTACTATAGCTCATTTCTTAGGTTCATCCTGTCCTCAGAGACCACATTCCAGTTCTTAGTTACATTACCCCCACCCTGCAAAGCCATTACATAATTAGAACAAGCTGTAAGGACCATAGCCAAGAGTTTTCTCAAGAAATTACAATGTCCATGTGCCAGAGACACTCACTGGTAAGCAAGTTGGCTTATTACTTCTAAAACATACGATTTTAAAAGTAATAATAAAAGAAAAGAAAGAGCTACAAGGAGGTTGGAAGATTGGAAATACAGCCTAAAGCATAGCACCCTGCACAAAGAGCTTGCAGGAATGTTGCTATCCTGTCCTAGACTTCTCCATTAACTGACTACAGAAAGTAGACATGGTACTCAGTGATCTGGGATTCCCTGTGTGCTGAAAAGGGTACCCAACCCTTTGAAATATGGTCATTGATAATATCTTCAATATTGGAAGTATTTTCCTGATAAAAAGCTTTGAGTATTTTAAGTATCACTTCATCATCCAGAGATTTTACCCACAAAATCCAACTTGTTGTAGCTTCCAAATTTCTGGTAGGGTGTAAGTCAGCAAGAATCCACCTCTGGTATCAGCCCCCTGATGTGGAAGTATCAAGGCCCTTTCCTGAACCCTCCATGGGTTACATCAAGGATTTTATAAAAGATACCTAAAAGCAACGTCTTTGTTTACATTTTTCTCCTCAGTTGGATCTTTAGCTTCTGAGTGGCAGGAAATCGTCCTTATTGCTTTTGTAGCCCTAGTGTCAAAGAGAATATTAAGCAATATATAAATATCTGTTAAACTAATCCCAGTGCTTCAGATTTAGGGTAGGCTCCTGAGCAATACTCATTCTCAGAGACTGGAACTGGTATTCTCAGAACCTCACTTTGCAATTCATACCACAAGTAAAGGAAAGTAAAGCAATGGCTGCTTATTGACACCAAGAGTTGTTCAAGAAAGAAGTACTTCCAGGGTGCTACCATCCATCAGGAGAAACTGTCTACCCGATATCCTGGCATCAATGAAAGGAGAGTGCATTACATCATCTGTGGAGCCCTAAGGATAGGTTGTTCAGTTGTTATTGAAAGCATTTAATGATTACCAATGCAAGCTTTTGTTGCAACCTTTTAAAATGAACTCACTGTCTAAGAAAATATTTGTCAATAAAAGCCTTGTAGGAATGGCACACATATTTTAATTGTGACTATGGCCTGGCTTTGTCCCCTTCTGTGGTGATACATAGACTACTGGCTTTGAGGTTTTGTAAATGAGGTCCTTAAGCCCAACACCTAGTCACCTTGCTGATTAAATGAGGAAGAAAGGACAAAATGTCCAGGCTGGGTCTTATTAGGCACAGTAAATCAGCGAATTCTTTAGAGGCCACTTCCTTTAGCATGATTAGAGGAAAGAGTCTGTTTTAAAAGTAAAACAATCTAATTGATATTAGCAGTCACCCTCAGTTGAGTCTTACTTGGCAAAATGCTACTTTCTGTATCACAATGATCACAGTCACTTTCAATAAATAGATTGGATCACATTTAGTAAGAGAGCTGTCATGTACTATGATGGCTCACAGGCACATTCTTTGGCATAGCCATTTTAAGACTAACTAGTATGCTATAGGATCTAAGACATACAGGAATTCTCATGAGTGATTAGTTCACTCTCAACTCCAAGTAAAGCAGGTTTCCCTAACAGACTAAGATTTTAAGTATTCCTGGATGACTCCTTCCTGCACAAAGAAGGACTAAATCAAATAATTTGGAGGCTCATGCATATAAAAGAGTCTGATGGGACCTTCACTTTGAACTTGCTAGAACGTTATCTCCATCTGGGATTCCAGCCTCTATCTGAGATTGTGAAAAGGGGAAATTTAAACCGTTTGTGAAAATATACCCAGAGATAGATGTTGGAAATTTTCAGTTCACCCTATCTTAGGGCTTCACCTCAGAAGGAGACCTGAGCTTTACCTTATGGTAGGGGAAACTCATCCACATTCGATGCTTCTCTAAGAAAATCTGCATACCGTGTAGCCTTTCCTTTTTTTGTAGTCTTAATACGGATTTATGACCATTGCAACTGCTTCATATTTTGCAGGGTGGTGCCCTTGCTCCCCTGTCCTTTTCTCCCTTCCTAATATTCCCTGTTTGAAAAAAAAAAAAAAGAGCTTCGTATTTTAAATATTTGAGACTCAGCAGCAATAAATGTTTTCAGGCTTTGGATGACAGTACCACTGCTAAGACAGGAAGAGTTTAAAACATCTGTGATGCCAAACTTCAAGAAAAAGGAAAAGAAAAAAAATAGCAAAGCATTGTTTGTCAGACTGTCACTAAACATTGTCACTCAGAATCAGTCCCATTTGTAAATGAAAATCTCTATTGCAGGGTCTGAAAAAGAAAAGCTTAGGATTTTCTAGGGGAAAAAAGAGAGAGAGAGAGAGATCATCTTTTATAGCTAAAGAATAGAAGCTTTTAGATTATTCCCCGGAAAGGTTTATAGGGAAAATAAATAACTCTAAGAAGAATGGCATGTCTATTATGCGGCTGTTATTAAGATTTCAAAAAACAAGGAGGGATACTGCACAACCCATTTTAAGTGGTGATTGTCATCTAGCGGAGATCCACTTTTAACCCAAGATAGTTTTATTTCAAACCGAGGTCAAGGAAATGAATGGTTCTTTTGGCATGCGTCAGATAAATCAGGCTGCCTTTGCCAAACCTCCTGCTGATAAATCCTGTGTTTCCCTGGTTCAACTCTTAAACAGTTTGTGAGAGTGGGAGATGAAGGACAAGGCAAGATCTCCTACTCTAGTCTCATTTTCCCCATCTAGCCGTCACCTTCATTTCTTAGTTCCTTGAAAATAGAAAAACAAAAAAGCCATCCCTGCCATACCTGGTGGGAAAGCACTGGAGTTGAACTTGTCACCCTCTTAATCCTCTTAAGATGATAGAGCGCTGATTTGTACATCTAATTACCGAAGCCTAATTATTGCTGCACCGAAATCAACTGGGCACAAGAAAATGTGTGCCACATTCCCAGGAATAAGACCCACTGGTCTCCTTCTCTTCGTGTTAGTGGTGACCTTATTTACAGTCTTGTTCAAAAGCAAACTTTGTCAGAGAATCAAAGTCATCCCTTACAGGCACCTTAAGTGCAAGCCTAAAATGGGTGTTGTGAGAAGGTGGGTAATGAAGTTAGGCTTCACAAGTGGAAATTACTAATTTATTAGAGTTCTTTGAGATGGAAAATAGGCATGTAGATAAAGGAAAACCCATAGATGCATTCTACAAAATCTTTAAAAAGCACTTTTGAAAATGTTCCACACTGAGAGTTACTAATAAATGTAAATGCTAATTCCTAGGGTGAAGGAGAACTCTTTTATCTCAGAAACTAAAGTTGCTTAAGATATGAATATAAAATGTTCCAGAACATGCATGATTATGATTATTTCTTGTATAGGAAGAAACCAGAAAGGAAAAGAATGGGGATCCCTGGAGTCAATTTGTGATGAATTATGTTTAACACACCTAGTTCATGATGTTAATGAGTGGCATGGTTCCAGGGGCATGACTCACTACTAAATACTTTGTGTCAGTAGATCATGACCATGACCCAGATAGCTTTATTTTAAAATCTTAAATCCCTGTTTGAAAAAAGAGCTTCGTATTTTAAATATTTTAGACTCAGAAGCAATAAATGTTTTTCACACATTTTCATGTATGTGTGTGTGTATGTGTTGAGCTAGGGATAGAAACACTCTATCACTGAGCCACATCCCCAATTGCCTGACATTTTAGAACTAATTTGTTCTTTGCCAGGCACTCTGCTGAGAACTTTATGTGAATTAATTATATTATCATCATTTATAAAACCATACAGATATCACTGTATCCATTTTACAGGTTGAGTAACTGAGACACCAAGCAGTTAAATGATTTTTCCAAAATCATGCAGTAAGTGGCAGAGATCCAAGTATGTAAAGTAAAATTGTTCTTAATGAGGATGTAGGAGAAGAAAATGAGCAGTATTGATGATTCAGTCTGCAGTGCTTCCCCAAAGACCTTAGGTATAGTCACTTCTATTGAACATTGTACTTCAGCTAGGAACATATTTATTAGCCTTCATCGGCTATTAATTTTTTGGAATAGGTACCACCTGTTAGTAATATGGCATTAATGATGAGAAAGAACATAATAGCAACAAATCACTGGATTTTCCTCTCTATTTACTGATCAGGAATCAGTTCTTTTTGTTTTGCTTTTGCTTTGGGATGTGTGTGTGTGTGTGTGTGTGTGTGTGTGTGTGTGTGTGTGTGTTTTCAGATTCAGGCAACGACATAGGTTTATGGAGGCTTAGTAAATAGAAACAGTGGAATAAGAAGTGAAATCATGGGTTTATTTTCAAAAGTGAATCAAGTGTGTGTGTGTGTGTGTGTGTGTGTGTGTGTGAGAGAGAGAGAGAGAGAGAGAGAGAGAGAGAGAGAGAGAGAGAGAGAATCAGATTATGTTGTGGACCTGCACTGGGAGAGGCTGGGGATAAGATTGATCAGAGTTGTCCTTGCTTTTTCACATGACTCTTAACATCTTCCTGTTATGGTAGGATATGAGTGTGGACATTGATAGTAGGTATAACGTGATATTTTATTTCAGGATAGCATTAACTAAGCAAAATCAAGAGTCTGTCAGATTCTTCTTGGGTGATAGCCATGAGTTAACAGAAAGAGCCAAACATTTTAGTGTAGAATTTCCATGAATCATTGAATCTGTATTACTGTATAACTCCATCTATGTAGGTGTTTCATATGCATGTCTTCTCTCACTGATAAGATTAGAAGTGTCTAGAAAACAAGAACAGTGGCTCCCACTATTCTGTGCCCTTTAACACCCAGCAAAGCATGGACATCAATAATTAAACTGAATTCAATTGTAATATGTTAAATCATTAATTGCTCCTTGTCTGTTTTTGTGATCTGAAAGGTGATGTGTCCCTGTCTGTGTTATTCAATTTAAGGTTTCAACCCCTTTTCATTTAATTTAAGTTGAATGAGAGAAAATGCAAACTACATGGCACATCATGTATTAATATTAACTTCATATACAAAATATTTTCACAAAAGCAAGACTTCCTCTTGGCTATACTTTAGAAAAATCATATCATTGTACCTTTATCAGATTGGTTAGTAACTAAAGATAATGGGTAAAATTTCTGGAAGGAATTTCTCATTAAAATAAATAAAAACCTAAGGCTAGTCCTAATACAAAAAGTTTGCATACTATTTTTTTTTCATGGACATTATAAATTCACCAAAGCATCTTACACATTTTGTAGGCTACTTCTCATTAAATGAAAAAAAGGGGGGGGGGGAAGCATTTACCAATGTCCCAAAGAAATAACAATCTAAGTCAGCATGATTATATATTTACTACAAAGTACAGTGCAGTTATTCTAACATTTCCCCACCTGGAAAAACTGGGCTTAAGTATCTTCTGTAATCAACAAGCAACACTGCATTCGTCCCAAAATGCCATGTCACCTTTGTAGCAATCAGACACTTGCTGGAATGGGACTTGGAAGTGGTGGTGGTGATTGCAAAGGTTCTGATGTAGAAATTGCAGATGGAGAGCGGGGCTCTGGGGATGGACATGGAAAGAAGCAGAAAAGAGCCTGGAGAAAAGGCTGTCATATTTGCTTGGAAGAACCGCCAAATCAGAGAGCAGAGAAGATTTCATTGGAGGAGCTCCGTCAACGGCAACTAATCCTGTCATATTGAAAGCAAATTGTAAATGTTCTCTCCAGAAATTGTCCGTCCATTGCAGCTAATCGAACACAAACACATGAATACAGACACGCTCCTGCTGTACCCAAGCCGAAGACAGGCACAGAGACCTACTACAGTGAGCGCGCGCGCAGACACACACACACACACACACACACACACACACACACACACACCAGCTTGCGGGTTGGCCAGAGCCTTGGAGTCTCAGATTCCACTAGGAACTCGCCAGAGGGATTGGAATAAGTGTTGCTCTCCCCACACTAATTACTACTTCCCCAGGCACTTTAGTGAAGAAATGAATCCCGCCCAGCTCGCCGGCACATCCAGGTCTTGGTTCTATTTTGGTCTCCAGACTTATCTTCGTGAAGTCCAGGTTTGAAAGTCTCATTTGCTTCTTTTTTGGTGGTTTGGTGTGGAGGGTGGGGGCAGCATCAATTTAACTCCAGTCTAAATCGCGAACCTGTCCCACACAGTCCAAGTGATTGGGACCGGTATGGGGTGCGCGACTGTGCTTGCGCGCGCGCAAGCCCCGCAGCTCCTGCCAGAGCCTTTGGGTCCGTAGTCTCCCCGCCTCCCCCGCCCCACCCCTCCAGTGTCGCGGCGCCAACTAATCTTTGCCTTTTCTCTTTCAAGATCAAGGGAGAAAGCAAGGCGGAGGCTGGCTTTGGACTCTAAGCGGTGCGCAGCTCGCGCCAGAGCGGCCGACCCAGAACCCGCGAAGGGCTCCTTGCTCCAGCTAGCCAAATCGCAGCCAGGGGTGACCACAGGAGCTAAACCAACAGCAGGTAAGAGCGCCCTGCTACCCAATTCTCCGCTTGCTCACACCAGGGACCCTGGTGCAAGGGGTTTCCTCCCAATCTCCCTACCCTGGACACTGAGAGGTCGCGGTTTTCGGGGAAATGGAGGGGGGTCCCTGACACTTGCATATTTTCCAAAGGAAACTTTAGCCCCTGAGGCTTGGAGTTATGAGGGCAGCGAGGGTCGGTCTAGAAAGAAGGGGGAAATGAGGCACAGCGCAGGGTGGGGGCGCGATTTCGCGGGTCGCGGAGTCCGGAGGAATGTGGCGAAAGCAGCGTGGGAGACGCGCTGCCCCGCAGCATCCCTCCTTAGAGCATGTCATTCTCTCCACTGTCACTGAACCTTCTCCCAGTCAACCCCTCAGCCCAGATGCCTTCATGGAAAAGACTAGAGAGCTTTGCTTCTTCCGCCCTCAAGCTCCTTTCTGCTCGGGGTCTGACCACGTCGTCCGTGCGTTAGGGTGGAGGCCCTGCTGCTCCTCTCTTGGTGTTGTCCCTGACTCCGCCTTCGGAGCAGCCCCTCCAACGCAGGAGAGAGGGTTGGCATTGCGGTCCCTGTATCAAGGCAAAGGGGCAGGTGAATAAGAATGGGGGACGGTTTCCAGGACAAAAGAGAAGGAAGCCTTCAGCCACCCAATCCAATTTGTGACAGGCGCACGAGGTTGGCTGTAAGACGGGGTCCCCTCCGAACCGGTGAGGTTCAAGACAGTGCCTGGGCTTTGCCACCCAACTCGGGGTGGGGACTGGATCAGCCCACAGGGCCATGAGGTCGTAGATAGGGAACTGAGTCCCTGAATGTTCCTCGCTGGACCTGGGCAATCCCCGCTAACTTGTAGCTTTCAGAACCCGCGAGGTGCGGACGGTCCAAGCGCAGTGGCGCGTAGAACACGCAGAAATTCCACCTGCGCTCTCTGCCCCGCGCCCCTGGTGTGACCCCGGTGGAGTAGGTGGAGGTTTGCCTAGGAGAGAGCTCCTGTAGTGAAAATTCACCCAAGTTATTGACTCAGAGTGGGCACACACCCTGAGCTTCTGTGCTCCTTCAGCACCGCAAACCTTTCTCTACTTCCTGGGAGTCGCTGTCTTCCAGGCTGCTCTGAGCCATCAAATCATCCAAGGGAGGGTCGACCGACCCGCCAGTCCCTGACTGTGATCCCAAGACTCTGGCATATATGGAAATATCCGCGGAGAGAATCGCTTGAGAGGAGGGAGGAGAGCAAAAAAAAAAATGGAGGTAAACGCTGAAGGCAAATAGAACTGCCCGCTGACATGTCACCCAAGCCGCCCTCTTGTGTCCTTATGTCAGTTCACGGCCACGGCAAGTCTGTGACTGCAGCTATCCAGGGCTCCAAGTGCCCGCCCAGGAGCGGGGAGCCCTGCCAGAGAGTGGCGCCTCCCGGTTCTCAAGCTTGAAATGGAATCCCTCCACCTTGACTTTCTCTTTCCATTACCTTCTGTTTCTTTCTTTCTTTTCTTTTCCTTTTGTTTTGTTGTTTTGTTTTGTTTTTCTTGCTCTTTTCTTAGCATTGAGTGTCTGTGAGTACTTTGGCAGGCTTGTGGTGCGTCTGTCCCCTAGTACACTCAACTAGAGACAAAAACACACGTCCCCATCCCCACGCTCTGCCTCATACACGCCAGCGCTCTGCGCACAGTCTGGACAGCCCAGGGCATCTGTGGCCAGGGCACCGGCACGGTTTCAGACTCAGCCCGGCACAGCAGAGGGGAGCCAGCTGACTCCAGAAAGTAACTCTGGAACGACTAGAAAGGCCTGCAGTAAAACTATATTTGGATGGGGAGTGTGGTGGGGGAGGCTCTGGGAGGAACAACTCTGCGCTTCCCCTATGTAGAGCTTTGAGTGCTCCAGAGGCTGCTGTACCTCAGGCCTCTGTCCCTACTGCACAGGCCACTGGTTGTCCCCACAGAAGCCCACCGAGGGGGCAGCATCCTTACTCTAGCCTGCCCAGGGAAATCCAATGACCTAGTGCTGGGGTGCACCAGAACCTCTCTTTACTCTTTGCAATCCTGTGTCCCTGGATTGAAGAAGCTCTAAAAATAAAGCAGGTCATAAACTCCAGGTTAACTAATTCTGGATTGTAAGGCGAAGCCCTTCACATTGTAGTTTGCTTTTAATGGGGATATGTGTATAAACAGTCATGATAAGGATATGGTAGAAGATGGGCGTGTGTGTGTGTGTGTGTATAAAATAAGAATTTTCATTTTTAAGTAAATAATAGGGATGATGATACTAGGAACCAGTACAAACCAGTAACAGTTAGGCATTAGGCATATGTGTATCATCATTGTTGGGGAATGATAACCTAGACACTGATGATTCTAGAAGTAAAACCACTTGATTTGGCCAAGAAACAGTTTCATGCTGAGAACTCCATTAGGCTGCAATTCAGAGAGTGGACTTTTGAGACTCTGGTCAAAAGGATGGTAAAATTCTGTGCCAGCAATATCACAGCTTTGCAGGCTGGGCAGTTAAGGTCTCAAGAAGTAATGCTAATGCCATAATAGTTTTCTATTGTTATTAAGAATATTAATAGTGGTGCTTCAGTTGTGGAAGTATGAAAGATAAGCAGCTTCCCATTTACTCTGTTTGCTTTACTGTACTAAATAACAGTTCCAACTACACTTGAAATTAAGACATCCTTAAAAGATATAGGGACTCCAACCAGGTTGGTTTGTTTGAAAGCTCCATAAATGAGGTGAGGTGGGCATGGTTGAAAGTCCTAGGACTCAAAATTCAGAGTAGACTGCCTGACAGATGCTTTGTCTTCTGATAAAAGCAAAAGGCGATGTTTGTTTATATACGTGTGCCTGAGGGTGCCTGGAGGGGAAATGGAATGAGAGAGTAAGTGGATTTGAATATCCCTATCATAGTTCAAGTACAAGAGAACTCAAAGAACATGTTTGCAGCTCTTAACTGACTTCAGAGACAGATGTGGAAGAAATAAGCAGTTCAAACCCAGGTAAAATTCCTTTTGGAATGATTTCCCAGATTCTCTCAATTTGGGAAGACAGAGATGGCTATCATCACATTAAAAACAACAACAGGCTGGGGATATAGCTCAGTTTGTAGAGTGATTGCATTGCATGCACAAGGCCCTGGGTTCAATCTCCAGCACTAAAAAACAAACAAACAAACAAACAAACAAAAAAACCCCACCAACAACCAACAGGCTACATTGCTCTAAATGTGATGTTGGCATCTTCCAGACAATCTCCAAAGTCAGGCAGCTGTATGCATGTTCACTGGGAAGTTTCCTATTTCCAATCCTCAGCAGCCAGCCACCAGTACCAAGGGCACAAGAGGGATGGATGGGCAGTTTCAGAGGTAGGAAGAGAATAGCACAGTCACCAGCCTGCTGGCCGAGAGGGAAGACACAGAAGGCATAAATGGCACAACCATCAGTGGAGAATAAGCTGGCTAATTAGAAGTCACCCTCCGACCCTTGGCAATGAATAAAGTTAAAACAAGTACAAAGGAGGAGGAAGAAGAGAATACAGAATAGAATGAGAGAGAAAAGAGGAGGGAACCAACTGGAAATAGGGGGAGGAGAGCAAGAATCCGTGGGTGTGCTGTTTATTCACAGTGCAGGGATCATCTTCTGTCCCTGATGTTGGCCTTCTTTAGGTTATTGTGTGAAGATCCATTGTTCTAATATTTATTTTTTAGTTATAGGTGGACACAATGTCTTTATTTTACTTTATGTGGTGCTGAGGATCTAGCCCAATGCCTCACACGTGTTAGACAAGCGCTCTTCCTCTGGCCACCACCCCAGCCCCCCCCATCCTTAATCTTACAATTTCTTCCTTTTACTCAGCAACATAGAGATAGATAAACATTTCATTACACGGTTTGCTTGAAGGGCTGGTCTTCTTCATTGAAAGTAATACTGGAGTTGATCCAGTATTTTATGATGCGGGGTCTCTGTCACTGGCCTCCTTGTGTTGAACACTGTCCATATCTTCCTTATGGCTATTAACAACTGGCTTTTGTTTCCTATCATCTGTTCCCATTCTGTTTCCCTTTGGCTCACTGAGAAAATGTTAGGACTCCTTTCATTAAGGGTCATCAATTCAAGTGTGAGGACTACATCCCCAAGCTTCTCTGCATTCCCAAGCTTAACTGACTGGGTTGGGTTGTGGTTTTGGTGGTGTTTGTTTTCTGGGGGGATGGGAAACAGGTCATCTTTCATTGGGCAGGTATCTTCAGAGTATGTCATAAGTCTCTGGTACCCTCCCAATCAGCTTACACGAATTATATTATGTGTTTTGTTAGTGCTCTATATTTCTTTATCTTCACAACTTAAGATTGTGCCAGGCACATCCTAGGGACTTATTTTATCTTTGTTCACTGAGTAAATAGATTGTTTGATTTTCTCATTTCATCATTGCAACAAAATAAGAAGCAGCTGCTATTTTTCTGATTTTATAGGAGAGGAAACCAGCATTCAAAGGGTCCTAGATCATACAGCCTGTATGATGCAGCCCCTGCATGCAAACACAAGCCTGTGGGACTCCAGTCTTCACTCCTGTACTGTGCTGATTGGCTCTCTATACATAGCTGTATCATTTGTTTCCCCCTATGTTTAGGGAATGCAAACTGTTGTATTCAGAGTTCAATGACGTTCTACCCATCTGTTTAATTCAACTTTGCATGTTCTTGTTGGATCCCCTAAACCCTAAGCAAAGAAGATTCAGTGCCAACAAGATTCTTAGTTGGCACAACATGCTTATTCTATTTAGTCAGTGATTGCCTCCGGCAGGGGAAAACAAAGGCACCCAAATTACCTGACATTTTGGCAGATGCCATTTCCACTTCTCAGCTATACTGAGATATTACTAAATGGATTTTGTTTTGTCTGAAGCAAAAAAAAAAAAAAAAAAAAAAAGAGGAATTTTGGTTTCATCCAGTCGAACTCATGACAAGTGTTGAAGTGGACAAATAGAATTTCCCAAGGTGACACAGCTAACCAAGAACTGCGCAAGAACACCCACATGCCAGCTTCTAGTCTACTGCCTCTTCATTTGGCCATGCTGAATGAGCATCTCTTTCTTTTGGGGGCATTTAAAGTTCTGAATTTCAGTGGCTTCATTTACTTTTAATTAGACATTCTTGTCCACCTTTCCTTTGAAAGGCATAACATGACTTTGTGAATTGCTACTAACAAAAGATGAGGTGGGTTCCAGTTAGTTTGCCTCCTTCTACTCCTTATATATTTTTGTCTTACTTTATTTCATTTTCTTCTTTCGTTATTCACATGTTCAAGCTCCTTTTATACTATGACCTAAATATACAATCATCTTAACTGGTGCTGTTACCATGGTAATGTTTCATGGAAGATAAGGGTATACACTAAAAAACCAGTTTCTTTCATTAGTAATGGAATTCTTTCTCACCCCACCCCTTCCCCCTACAGTCACGCTTTCGCTGACTGATGCCCTCTGGTGTTCAGTAACAGGAAGCACATTGATTTGGACAGGATAAGGACATTATTTTTAAAGCTTTGTGTGTGATGGGGGTTGCCAGGTGGGGGGGGTGCGGATTTCAATTTCAATTACAATTTGAAGTGGACATAAGTAAGAAAGATTTTTAATTAATATAATTGAAGCAAGGAGATTACAATAAATTATTTGTTTTTGCATTGTTTAGTGTTATATAGTGTGCAGCACTCTAGACAGTTATTGCAAAGGGAGGGATATTTGTATCCTTTCATACCTAACATTGTGAAAATGTGTCTATGGGAGAAATAAGAGATTCCACGGAGATATCTCTTAGAGGACCCAACAGAATATTCTATATGTTTCAGTCTTTAAGACTTCAAAATCTAAGTCTTCTCTCTTTAGAATGGAAACCTTTTTCTTGCGGGAAATATTTGGAAGCTTTATTCTTTCTACGATTATATGAACAATATGAACTCTAATTTTAATTTCACATTATTTTTAACTACTAAGGATATAATGAACTGGAAACGAGGCAGATGTACTACCAAGAGCTTTTCATTCTTCCTCACACCAAAG